>NW_020837971.1:1055057-1241276 GCF_003676395.1 Aethalodelphis obliquidens
ACACACACACACACATATATAAAACTGAATCACTGTGCTGTATACCTGAAACTAACAGGACATTTTAAATCAACTATACTTCAATTAAAAAAAGGCTTTCATTGAATAAGTTAAACAGGCAAAAAAAAAAAAAAAAACACCGTGAAAAAAGAAATAAATCCTGCAATATAATATATACAATAATTACTAATGGAAATCATAATTATCAACATGAAAAATGTTAGCTTCTCTTTTAAGAGAGAAGAGGGTCTTTGTCTCAAAAGTTAAAAATTATAATTAGTAATAATTGCTGATTTTTTGTTGATAATAATTGTCAAAAAAGAGAGTAGCTGTCTTTGTCAATGTATTTATTATATAAAGATTTTTGTGGGGCTTCCCTGGTGGCGCAGTGGTTGAGAGTCCGCCTGCTGATGCAGGGGACACGGGTTCGTGCCCTGGTCCGGGAGGATCCCACATGCCACGAAGCGGCTAGGCCCGTGAGCCATGGCCGCTGAGCCTGCGTGTCCGGAGCCTGTGCTCTGCAACGGGAGAGGCCACAACAGCGAGAGGCCTGTGTACCGCAAAAAAAAAAAAAAAAAAATGATTTTTGTGGAGGAAAAAAAATCAGTGTGGCCTGATGAGAGTTTAGTTTGTGGTGTTAAAGTCACATAAATATTTATCAAAAAGAAACTTGAAGTCTCTCACGAACATACATCTGCTACTGAAGAGCTGTGACTCACACATCATGTGTCTTTTCTTGACAAACGGCATGTCAGAAAGGAATGCTTAAAAAGATGAAAAATTAAAAAAATATAAACTCCTATGAAGCACATTAAAATCAGGGGTACATAATAATACAACTAGGTCTCATTAAAGGATTCTGGAAAAATATCTGGAGCACATATGGAATAAGAGAGCAATTAGGTTGCTTTTTTAAGGTGAAACAGATTTATAATATCTTCATTATAATCCCCATATATTAATATCAGGAATTTCTAGGAGTGATTATTATTCATGACATTAAAAAGAAAACAAATGTGTCTTTCTCTGAAAAAATCAGATTTTGCACATTAATTTTGAATTGACTCAAAGTGTAAGAGTAAGTAAGATGTGTTATTTTAGCCAAGACTGAAGAATGCTTTAAATAAATCCAAATGAGAAATGGAAAGTATTAAAAAATTGCAGCTACTCTCAGTCATGCAAAAAACAGTTAATTGTTTCTTTTCATAAATTAGATTCCTTAACATCCTTTTACAACAATCTTATAAAGAACATAAAGTAAAAATGAATTTAAAAACCTGAATGAATTACATAATGAAATGCAACTTTGAAAGCAATTGTGCCTTAGAAATCTGTTTACAACCATTACAAACTTAGAATATTTATACAGTCTCTTCCTGAATCTATGTCTGTCTCTCTTTTTCTCTCTGTCTTTCTCTCTCCTTTCTCCCTCTTTATCCAGACTCTGCTGTGTTCCAAAAAGATTTATTGATAAGATACCTTATATGGAAATATATGAAATTCAGCAAGATAACTGTCAGGGTGTAAACAGGAAAACAGAAACTGCTCTAATCATGTTTTAATAAAGTGAGTTTAATAGAAAAAATTGTTTACACAGGGGATAAACTGGAGGAGAGTCCAAATAGGGGACAGAGAGATTAGCAACAGCAGGAAGCAGCTACCAGCCTCAGCTGGTAGTGCAGGGCAATAAGGCTGCGTCACGGGATGTAAGTACTACAGTCTCCTCATAGGACGAGACACACTGCAGGTCTGTCTGACAGGAAGGAACCGGATCCACATAACACTGAGTAAAGATGAGGGTAGTATAATTTAGTGTAAGTGCCTGACAATTAGCTTTTTTTATTGTAATGTAAGTGCCCAACATCAAGCTTTTGATTGCTGAGGCATCCATTTCAAAGACATTCATCTCAAATAAACATATTGCCAGCTATACAACTAAATAAAGATTCAGGCCACCCGACCCATAAAGTTACTTTTAGAAAGCCCTGAGTGACCTAGATAACTGACCCCTTGAGTGATCCCTCTTTTCCCTTCCCATGCTTTAATTCCTATTCTTATGTTTTAAATTCACTGATAAAGAGTGAACTCACAAAATCCTGGGCACCCCACCCTCAACCCCAATAAAGGCAGAACCCTAGGTCATTGCTATGTCTCTGTCTTTCTCTGTGACGTAGCTGAGTGGCCCTAGGTGTCCTGTGTACCCTCCAGGACCTGTGAGTAATAAAACTTGCTTTTTAAAATTCCCTGATAGTTGTTGCTGAGGTACATCCTGTAATCACAATAAGAATCAGAAGGGTTGGTCCAGTCCCAACATTGGCTCCCTCTGGAGAATGTCTATCGCAACTTGCCACAAGTAGTACAGTCCCATGTGGTACCCCAGGAAATACTAGCTGATAGCTGAGACCCAGCTAAAACATATACAAAACTGCCACAAAATTATAATAAATGATAAATGGAGACAACTCGTTTTTAAAACTTCCTTACCAACAAATCTAAGAGGAACATATAGGTAGCCATATACAGTGACAAAATTTACTCAGAAGAGGCAGAGCTTTCCTAATGACAAAACCAGAAATGAATTTGTTCTAAGTGTTCTAACAAAAAAGACATAGTTTAAAGTAATGAATATTGTCCTCAAAATCCTTTCAGTGATGAATTTCATTCTTCATAATACTTAAAAATCTAAACAAATACTATTGAACAAGAAACTGTAGGGGTTCAGAACAAGCCTTCCCCAAAATGTGTCGCTTTTGCAAGAGGATCATTTTGAGCTAAAGACAGTCTAGACCCTGCAGGTTCAAGAGAAACTACTGTCCATCCCTTAACTACCTAGAAGAAATTAAATTGGGGATTTTTCCCGGAAAAAGAGTTATTACCAGAAATAAATTTTATCTAAGTGGTCCCATCTATATGTCAGGGTAAAAATCTAACTATCAAACATCTGCTCATCTTATCATCCTGTGAATGACCCTCTTGTCCTTGGAAGCCCCGGGCTCCTATCCGATTCCTTAAATGATGGCATATATATCTCATTTTATCTTTCTGTCTCTGAACCTCTCATATGTGTGGGATTCCCATATGTACAAAATTAAGTTTAATTCTCTCTTGTTAATCTGACTCATGTCAATTTAATTCTTAGACCAGCCAGAAGAACCTAGAAGGGTAGAGAAAAGTTTTTTTTCCTTTCTGACAGTTTTGGTACCCAATGTAGGGCACTCACTGGCTGGAAAAAAGTGCTTTCTCCCAAAGACTACTGCAGATGAAGACATTCTGGGACATCTGACAACAGCAGGCAGAAGGTTAGATTTCTTGCCATGTCAGTCTCCCAGATCTCTGCCTGCTGTAGGGTCCATTGGAAGTAAGAGTGGTAAGAGTCTTCCCCCCCTCTTCTCTCTTTTCCAAATTCAGATTACCAAAAGAAAGTATATGTGGAGCTGGTTCTTTGGGCAAAAGGGACTCTAGAAAATATCTGGGATGAGTATACTCTGGTTTTCTGTTGATCCCATTCCTCCCAGAGACGGTCATTGTTTTCTCTCTGATCTCTGCCAGCCAGGGGATACAAATGCACCTGGTGAGCAGCTGAGTAGGCTGCGGATCTAAGCTTGGGGAACTAAAGAAATGGGTGACTTGTGGGTTGGTGAGCCGCCCTATTCTACTCAGTGAGGGGAAAACGTGATTCCTGTGTTTTGGAACAGCTGCTTAAAAACAGAGCCCCTCATAGTAACTGACTTTACTTTCTTAGGTTAACTCTGAGAGTGAACCTCCTGGATCTTGTGAGGGCTGAATCATTTACACTGTCTTATGGGACAGCTCTTACCTACATGGTTAAGCCATAAAAAGGCTTATTGGTTTGAGTTGCTATTAAGATTAACAGATCCTACTCATCAATGGCCACATAATGGAGTCTTTGAATTGGCTAAATTAAAAAAAATTTTTTTTGAGACCTCTCATATTGGTATCATGGTTAGGTGTTGGAATTCCTTTAGTAAGATGGAAGGATAGACATTAGAACAAAAAGAAAAGTCCACTCACATCCCTTTCTATTTGCCTTCAAACATTTGCAAATACTGCTTTGAGACTGATATCTAGAATTCTTATTGACTGGCTACTTTCAGAACTCAGAAACTGGGATTATAGTCTAATCACTAACCATTGTTTCTCTTTTGTTTTCATAGAAATACCTCTTATTAAATACCTGATTACTTGCACCATAGGCCTAGCTTTGGAAGTGTACCTGCATCACCACCTACTGAAATGAGATACAACTATTTAACTGAACTGACCTGTTCTCAGGACTAACAGACTAAGGGACTTTTCCCATACAAAGAGTTATTCCTGGAGATAAATTTTATCTAAATGGTTCCATCTATATGGCAGAGCAAACGTCTAATTACCAAACATCTGCTTTTCTTCTTATATTCCTGTGAATGACCCTCCTGTCTTTGGAAGCCCCAGGTCCCTATCCCATCCCTTAGCTCATGATGGTATATATACCTCATTTACTTTCTGTCTCTGAACCTCTCATGTATGTGGAATTCTCTTTCATCTGAAACTGAATTTGATTTTCTCCTGTTAATCTGTCTCATGTCAATTTAATTCTTAGACCAGCCAGAAGAACCTAAAAGGGTAGAGGAATGTTTTTTCCTTCCCAATAAAACATTTCAGAAAAATCTTTTCTAAGAGGAAAATGCACCCAATAAGATCTAGGTAGACTGTTCTCTGGTCATCCAGATTCTAGATTAATCCAGGGACTGACTTAGAAGAGGGACTGGGATGCAAATTCATCAGCTACTGTTCAATAATAATGAACCTTTGATAAAGATTAAGTGAAAGAAACTCAAGATTAAACTTCCAAGTATTTTTGTAGAGCTATTTACTGTTGTCAGTCTAGTCTGGAGATTTTGTGCTTTAGTAAGCAGTTGACCTGGATTAAGAGCCAAACACACATTATGTAATTATGATACAGCAGAACATGATAGCCCGAAATGGGAAAATAGTTGCATATGATTAATGGTTTACCTACATTACTATGCTAAAAATTTCAAGGTATTAATAGCTAATAACAATTTCATTCCTATTTAGAATGATAAAATTATCCAGATTTAGTGTGTAATGTAATTTATTCAGTAATCCTTGGTTTTTCCTTTCTCTATTAATTAGCTGAAATATGTCCTTTCTTTTCTATGACATTTTTTTCTTTTCTTCTTTTCCAGAGTTTTCAACTAATTGGTGGGTGGACCAGGGCTACAAAACCCTCGGGTGTCTAATAGTATAAGCATTTGGTTTCATTATATTATTGCTAATAGTTACATATCATAGCTAAAGTCTGCTAGGAAACTAGCATAGGCCCCAAATTTAAAAAAAAAAAAAAAGACTTGAAAGGTCAATATCCAAGTATATACAATCTTCTTTTGCATATAGTATTAGTGAAATAAACTATCTTATAATTACTGTTGTCTGCACACTATATGATTCTCTCAGGAAATATTATTTGCCAACTCTCACAAAATTCATTATGTATTTGGTGTTACATATTAAAAACTCTCTCATCCTTCTTTTTACCAAGAATGTAAAAAAGTCTGATAAAACATATCTGAACATTCTATTAGTGTGGTAATATCTTTTGTTCCCTAGAAAATAACAATCCATTCCCCTTTGCAGAATCATGCCAAGTTCCGTAACCATGTAGAACAAGTGATAACTATTGAGAAATATAAGAATTATCTTAGAATACTATTACTTAATATTGGAAAAAACAGTATTTTTAAAAAGAGATAGCAAAAGTTCAGGGATTTATAATATTAAACAAAACTAACTTTGACTTTTCTTTCACTACCCATAAGTGACCTTTTCTAGATGCTTTTTAAGTAAGGCAGCAGAGGCCTATGGTTAAGAACCCTGATTCAGAAAACCAGCTACTGGTGCTGAATCTGGCTTGGTCACTTACTAGCTGTGCAACCTTGGGAAATTTACCTTATTTCTCTTGCTCCAGTTTTCTTAACTGCAAAATAGAGGCTGTATTAGACACTTCTTCATTAGTTCTTACCAGGTATTAATATTAGTTAATATCTGTAAATTGCTTAAAACATTGTCTGGCACACAGTAAGTGCCACTAAATGCTGTTAAATTAAAACCTTCAGTATATTTGTTTTTAAAAATGAACAGTAAAATTATCTGCTTATTTATAGTGTATAAACTTATAATATTTTATATGATTCTAACCAGGCTAAAGTGCTCTAGGAATATTTTACAATGTTTTCATATTCATAAATAATCAACCACTGACCTATAGGTGGTTCCCTGTGAGCAACGTGACTTATTAGATGAAGGCAAAATTGTTGTCTTTACCACATTTAACTATTCTTGCCACCCCATTTTGTTAGAGCCAAAAAAAAAAAAAAAAAGAAAAGAAAAAGGGAGAGAGAAAGAGTCAAAGTAGATGGTAGATGTCTGAAGCTCTCTACATGCATAGAGTTAGGAAAAAATATGTGTCTCAAGACAAAAACACAGCTGAAGTATGGTTACGGCTAAATGCCTCAAATATAAACTTTTTGTTAAGTACTTAAATAAGTTCTACATCTGGCTGGCCATTTATTATTCACCCTACTTCCTAGGGGGAATATTGCAAATGACAAAGCATATGTTGATTTGGGATCATTTCAATAAAAACTCTTTCTTATGCAAATATTTATCTTAAATTCCTTAAAGCTACTAATGAAGGCAAAGATTTTGAACAGACAATAGGGTATTGCAAACCCTGGGCATATTGAGGGCCTAGATTTTCAAAGTTAAACTGAAATTCTTATTGTGTAATATTTAAGAAATCAGTTATATTGTTTAAATCTTGTTAAAGTATGCATGTGTTGCTTTATAGGCAGGAAAAAAAACTATATACAGAGAGAGAGATTCAAACAAAAGTTAAACATGTACTCCTACAGTAGCAGTAGTAGTAGAGCTGTAATTTTTACTGTACTAAATGCTTTCCACATATTATCTTATTTAATCTCAGCAATAGCCATGAAGTAGGCAGCATTTTTCTTAATTCATAAAAAAAGAAAATTGAGGCTAAAATGTATTAACTATCAAAAATTATCTTACTTATTATTATGTTTGCCTGATTACTATACATCTTTCTCACTATAATGTAGTCTCCAGAACTTGCTCTGTGTTTTCATGACCATATCCTCAGTGTCTAGAATAACTTCTTGCACTTAAGTACTGAACTAGCAGAATGAATAAGATGATCATGCATTGGACACTCAGCCACCAAATTTAAAAAACAACAACAACAATAAAAATGTCAAGCCCTAGCCAGTAAAGCAATTATTTCAGGCAAATATAGGACTCCAGAATGACTCCAAAATATAAAATGGAGATGTAGTGGTGTTTCACATAAGGAGAGTATACGGAGAAAATTTGTCTTTGCCTCAACTGATGCCAGTTTTTCTGTGCTAGTTGTCCAGAGTGTACAACTTGAGATGTTAGACTTTATTGGGAGACCCCTTTCAAGTGGCCAATTTGGCATTGTGCATGTTCCTGTTGGGGGGAAAAGCCATTTTGTATATTCAGAAATTCCATGTATATGTATGTGTGTGTATGTATATATATATATATATATATATATATATATATATATATATGGATTCAATTAGTAAATATTTGTTTTGAATTTTTGTTATGATGCTTATAAGAAAGACTGACTCATAATTCCCCTTTCTTGTGATGTACTTATCAGGTTTTCATATCATGCTTATGCTCGTCTCATAAAGCATAATGGTTTTTCCTTCTTTTTTACATTCTTTGAAAGAGTTTATGTAATATTTTTATCATCTTGTTCCTATTGCTTTCTTGTTTAATTCAACTGGTCTACAAATATACTCTATATTATTTACATCCTTAGAAATGTATTAAGACTTCCTTTCAGCATTTTGGTAAATGTTCCATCTGCACTTGAAAATAATGATTTTGCTGCAATTATTGAACATGGTACCCTATACATGTCAATTAGAGCTAGTTTGTTAATGTTGTTATTCAAATCTATATCTTCACTGGTTTGTTTTTTCTACATTTTGTATCAGCTGTTTGAAAAGTCTATTAAAAATTACCATAATACTTTTTGAGTTTTCTATTTGTTTCTACAATTACATTGATTTTTGCTTTATATAGTTTGTGACTATGTTATTAGCTGCAAACACATTTAGAATTTCATATCTGCTCAATGGATTGACCCTTTTATCACTGTTAAATATCCATTGCAGCTCTAGTAATGTTTCTTGCCACAGAATCTTTATCTGATATTGTATGGCTATTCAAGATTTCATTAGTTGTGGGTAGTGTTTACACAACAAATTTTTAAATATTTAAAAATTTTTTAAAATGTTTCTGTCATTAGATTTAACATGTATCTCTTATAAGCAGAATGCCGTTGTTGATTTGTTAATGCAATCTGGCAATCTTGCTTTTGGTAGGACTTTTTAATCTATTTACTTGTAATGCAATTAGTTTTACAGCTACCGTTTTACTATATCTCCTTTACCTCCTTTCTTTCTTCGTCGATTTCCTTTTAATTATCCTGATACTCTCTCAAGTTTTTTTTTTTTTTTTTTTATGGTTACCTTGGGGATAGCAATGTACATCCTTGACTTTCTACAGTGTGATGTACATTAGTATTTTCATCATTTCTAAGACAATGCAGAGATCTTAGATCTCCTTTTACTTCTCTCTAGTCTATCGTGCTTTTTTTCTTAATATATTGACTCATATTAATAATATTTTATACAGTCAGCATTAATTTGTATTTGCTTATTTATTTACCCTTTCTGGTGTTTCTTATTCCTTCGTGAATTTTTATGCTTCCATTATAGGTAATTTTCCCTCTGCTTGAAGAGCTCCTTTAGAAGACATCTGCTTAAATCAAATTGTTTAGGGTTTTTTTTTCCCTGAAAACATCTTTATTTTGCTTTCAATTTTTTTTTTTTTAATCACAGGGGTAAATTTTCTTTTAATAAAACAAGGTGTGACACAGATAACTATTTCAAACAGAAAAATATCTGCAATAAAGTTTTACACGTTATTTTTTTTAAGTTACAGAATCTTATTTTAATTAGTGTTTTTGGTTTTTTTGGATATATACCCAGGAACAGAATTGCTAGGTCATATGATAGCTCTATTTTTAGTTTTTTGAGAACGCTCCATACTGTTTTCCACAGCAGCTGCCTAATGTACATTCCCACCAACAGTGTACAAGGGTTCCCTTTTCTTCACATCCTTACCAACATTTGTTATTTGTGTTCTTTTTGATGATAGCCATTCTGACAGGTGTGAGGTGATATCTCACTGTGGTTTTGATTTGCATTTCCCTGATAATCAGCAATGTTGAGCATATTTTCATATGCCTATTGGCCAACTGCATTTCCTCTTTAGAAAAAAATATGTCTATTCAGTTCTTCTGCTTATTTTTTAATTGGGTTGTTTTTTTGATGTTGAGTTGTATGAGCTGTTTATATATGTTGGATATTAATCCCTATCAGTGACACCATTTGCACATATTTTCCCCTCATTCAGTAGCCCGTCTTTTCATTTTGTTGATGGTTTCCTTCGCTGTGCAAAAGCTTCTAAGTTTAATTAGGCCCCATTTGTTTATTTTTGCTTTTATTTCCTTTACTTTAGGAGATGAATCCAAAAAATATTGCTTGACTTATGTCAAGGAGTGTTCTGCCTATGTTTTCCTCTAGGAGTTTTACAATATCCTGTCTTACATTTGGGTCTTTAATCCATTTTGAGTTTATTTGTGTATATGGTGTTAGAGATTGTTCTGATTTCATTCTTTTACATGTAGCTGTCCAGTTTTCCCAGCACCACTTATTGAAAAAACTGTCTTTTCTCAATTTTATACTCTTGCCTCTTTCTTACAGATTAATTGACCATAAGTGTGTGAATTTATTTCTGGACTCTCTATTCTGCTCCATTGATCTATGTGTCTGTTTTTGTGCCAGTATCATGCTGTTTTGATTACAGCAGCTTTGTAGTATAGTCTGAAGTCAGGCAGAGTGATTCCTCCAGCTCTGTTTTTCTTTCTCAAGATTGTTTTGGCTATTTAGGGTCTATTCTGTTTCCATACAAATTTTAAAATTATTTGTTCTAGTTCAGTGAAAAATGCCAGTAGTATTTTGATAGGGATAGCATTGAATCTGTAGATTGCCTTGGGTAGTTTTTTTTTTTTTTTTTTTTTTTGCGGTACGCGGGCCTCTCACTGTTGTGGTCTCTTCCGTTTGCGGAGCACAGGCTCCAGACACGCAGGCTCAGCGGCTATGGCTCACGGGCCTAGCCGCTCCATGGCATGTGGGATCTTCCCAGACTGGGGCACGAACCCATGTCCCCTGCATCGGCAGGCAGACTCTCAACCATTGCGCCACCAGGGAAGCCCAACCTTGGGTAGTATTTTAACAATATTAATTATTCTAGTCCAAGAACATGGTATATCTTTCCATCTGTTTGTGCTGTCTTCAATTTCTTTCATCAGTGTCTTATAGTTTTTGGAGTATAGGTCTTTTGCCTCCTTAGGTAGGTTTATTCCTAGGCATTTTATTCTTTTTGATGAAATGGTAAATGGGATTCTTTCTGTAATTTCTCTTTCTGATACTTTATTATTTGTGTATAGAAATGCAGCAGAGCTCTGTATATTAATTTTTTATCCTGAAATTTTACCAAATTCATTGACGAGCTCAAATAATTTACTGGTGGTGTCTTTAGGATTTTTTATGTATAGTATCATGTCATCTGCAAACAGTGACAGCTTTACTTCTAATTCAAAAAGACACATGCACTCCAATGTTCATAGCAGCATTTTTTATAATTACCAAGATATGGAAGTAACCTAAGTGTCCATCGATGCATAAATGGATGAAGAAGATGTGGTTTATATATAAAATGGAGTACTACTCAGCCATAAAAAAGAACAAAATTTTGCCATTTGCAGCATCATAGATGGAATTGCAGGGCATTATGCTAAGTGAAATAATTCAGACAGGGAAGGACAAATACTGTATGGTATCACTTATGTGTGGAATCTAAAACATACAGACACACAAATGAGTGAATATAACAAAAAAGAAGCAGACTCACAGATACAGAGAACGAACTAGTGGTTATCAGTGTAGGGGGTACAATATAGGGGTGGGGGAGTGGGAGGTACAAACTACTGAGTATAAGGTAGACTCAAGGATTTATTGTACAACATGGAGAATATAGCCAATGTTTTGTAGTAACTGTAAATGGAAAGTAACCTTTAAAACTGTATAAAAATTTTAAAAATTAAAAAAAGCTACAGTACCTTATTTTAAACTAGATCTACCTGTTTTTCAAAGCACTATACTTTCCTAGAACATTTCCATGTAACCCTAAATACTTAAGTGCTGAAAAGAATAGATAAATCCTATTGCTAAAATATTTACTATTCCCTCTTTGGAAGAAAACAGTATCATTCCATTCCTCCACTGAAATCAAAAGAGAAAATTTATATTTAGGGATGAACAACAAAACACGACATTGTATCATATTCCTTAGGTACAGTAATGCATATTTTCATTGTGAACAAGATCAAAGATTCTGAAAAAAAATTTAGTTTTTACATAATACTATGATGCTTACTCAAAAAGGCCCAAATGAAAACTTCAGCTTGCTTCACATATGACACATTTCTTCTTAAGTATCCTTAGCCTTTATAATCTGTGTTCACAAACAAAACATCCAACTCAGATTTGAAGGTAAAGGTTTCTGACTCAGTTACACAATTGACTCCTGACCTAAATTCTTTCTAACACACTCTATTAACAAGTGTGTGAGACTGAATACTTCTACCAAGGAAAATCCGATCAAATGGCATTTCACACATATCAGGTCTTACCTCAAAACAAAACTAGAACAGAGAAACAACTCACTCTAATCTTTTCTCCTGGATCTTATACAAAATCACTTATTACACCAGCAATCAAACATTCAAAATGCTCCTGAGTCTGTAGTTTCTAGAGAAAGCCAACAAAAGACTTTAAACTCTTTTTAGTAACTGATAGAAATAGCAATGGATTTAATGTATATTTTTCTTTGTAAATCAGATCTTAGGTAGGGCCTTGTATTCAAACCATAGTGGATGGCACAGAATTTCCATCTTCATAATAGAGACATCTGTAGCTTCATTTTGTAGCTGGTCTACAAAATGGTCTAAAGCTGACCATTACCTTAGGAATTCTCTTCAGCTTCAGTTGCTTGAATGCTTCTGAGAAACCAATCTTTGTAAGAGCTTCTATTCCTTTGAGGTTCCTGGGAAAGTGGTGAAGGAGCTCTTGCTTTCTGGTGGCAACTGGCTTGGTTGTAACACAGCACAGGAACACAAAAGTACCATGTTTCTGAAATTCTCAAAGTGTTATTATCTCTCTGTTATGTTCCTTAAGAAACATGGAGCTTCAGTCTCTGAAGAGAACTTTTTATTAAGTGCTAATTGATGTCTAAACTAAGAACAACTCAATAGCGCTGATCATTCCATGTTGATTGCAAAAGTATCTGAAGCATTTAAGGACAAATATCTAAAGAGAATGTCTCATTGAAAATATTGTGTTTGGAACACTTCCTCCCAGTAACATGCTAATGATATCCGTATCACGTACAGCAGCATTATGGAAATTTCCATCTAATTCTTTAAGAAGCTGAGATAAGCTGCTGGATGTGGAGTGCTAAGAGTAACTCTGTAGCCAGTGCATTTGGGTAGGTGGAGGAGTAAGGGTCTACGCAGATTATGAGGGCTAAGGCAGCCTCTTCCTACCAGGTCCAACCTCTGCTGCTACTTGCTTCACATGGGAAGAACCTCAGTGCTGGTGCCAAGAGCCTCCAGCTATCCACAGCTCTTTTTCACATTCTTTGGGACCCAACCTAGATAAAATCCTAGGTTGCCAGTTATTCTTTTATCATTTTGAAATGTCAATTTTCTTTTGTCTTCTAGTGTTTCTACTGAAATGTCAGCAGTCAGTCTTACTAAAAATAATGGTTACTCTTGAAATTTTCTCTTAGTTTTTTTATTTTAGTGGCTAGGTATGTTTTTCTTGCATTTATCCTGTTGTATATTTGTAGAGCTTTTTCTCTCTGTGGCTTGATGTCTAATTTACCTTTTGAAATATTTTTCGCCAGTATCTTCTCAAATACTGGCTTTGCCCCTCTATTTCTTTCCTCTTTTTCTAGGATCCCAGTTACCTATATGTCAGAATTTTTACTGTGATCCAAATACTTCTTAAACTCTTTTGTTTTTTCAATTATTTTTCTTCACCTTTCTTCAGTTTGAACAATTCCAACTGATCAATCTTGTAGTTCATCAACTGTCTTTCTGCAGTGTCTATTTGGCCCCATTTATTGAATTATTATTTAAAGTTGTTATATTTTTCAACTCTGGAATTTCCATTTGATTGTTTTTAATAGTCTAAAGTTCCCTGGTGAAAAGTTTTGGCTTTTTAAAAATCTGTTTTCTTGAACACCGTTTTTCTAAAATTCATGCCTAAAAATTAGAGTATATGGATCACCAATCCAATAACCTTATTTTCAGGTCTTTTTCTTGTTTTTTGATTGATTGATCCTCCTCATATATCTACAATTGCTGATTTGAATAACTATTATACATAAAAATTATTTATTCTCTTAGTTTATCTTATTTCAGGGGAGATTTAGTTTATCTGGCATTTTATTAGAATAGGTACAGATTAATATGCAGACTTGGGCTATATTTCAGCACTTGTGAAGAATGATCCTGTTTGTCTCTCCTCTTATGGCGAGCCCTTCAGAAATCTCAGCTGAAGGCCTGGGTTATGTTCCAGGTGCCTTCCTTCTTATTAGGTCCTGAGCTCCAGTTTTTGTCTCTCTAGCCCTATGTTACTGTTAAAACTTTGCTTAGCTTTTTAGATTCTGCTGCTTGAGGCTTGGCTTCTTGGCCACTTACCATATGCAACAGAGGGATTAGGAAACACCTCCAGAAAAAGCAGTGCACAATTATATGCTCATTTCCTTATAGTTTTGTTTTCTTTGTGATCTCAGCCCTTCAGTTGTAACTTGTAGAACTAATTTGTAGTCCTCAAATCCATTTTTTTGTCTATCTACTCTATTGTCTTCCAAAAGCACTAAGCTACTGATCAGTCTGCATAAGTTACACATATGCTAACACCTTGGGTTGAAAATCAGTGAAGAATTTAGGACTTATCTTAATGTGTTTTCCTGTCTTAACAACCTAGTCCCTCAAGTCCTGTCTGCCTTAGGTACTATTCTAATGCCTCCTAACAGCTATTTAAAAAATTTTTTTATACCTTTTATACTTATTTGCAGCAGGAGAGTTTGTCTCTTGAAAGCAGCTCCATCACAGCTGGAAGGATAAGGCCAAAAATGTACTCATTTGTGTCTAGTTTTCTGGGCCCAACCAGCATGTATCGTTAAAATGTGACTGAGTACTATACAGTGGGGATAAAATGTATTGTAAAAATTGAATGAATTTAAATAATAGTAGATTTTAAAAAGTACCTAGAAAGCATTCGATAAATATCTTAACATGTTTTAAGTTTTGCATGACATAACCCCTGACTTCATCTTCATAGTCAGCTCACATACTATTGCAAACCCTTGCCTACCAACCAAGCTTTAACTGCAGCCTTACTTGTCTTTTTACAGCTCTGTGAATACCTGGAGATCATTATTCCCTGAAGGCTTCACACCTGCTGTTTTCTGCTTTCACTTCCAGAGTTTGGCTTTATTGTCTGATTTCAAACAAGGTTAGGCCTTCTTATGAATTGTTCTCATTGTGCCTCATTAGAAAGATTTGATTACAATGATTTTAAATAAGTACTGTAGACTTGACTGCTCTCTAAGTTGAATGTCTCATACTGGGATCTTTGAACATTTTTTCCTCATTTCTCTGTCACTAGCACATATAAATAGTGTACAGCACATATTAGCTACCCAAAACTTTTTGTTGAATTATGGGAAAACAATAAAAGGGATCCTGAACCTTCCAAAATGATAAAAATCCATTTCTATAGGAAGAAATGGAATGATAGGAGAGAGTTGATAATTATGTATTTGGGGAAATTGAGCCTGAGGATCTGGTGAGACAACTGTGAATTGATCAGGAGAGAAGAGACATTTTTTAATGTAAAGACAACTCTTAACAGTAAGTTCCAGAAATAGAAAACTGAATAGCTGGGATTAATACCAAGGCAAATCCAGCTAAAATAAATATCAAGCACAATTTTGTCAAGTATGAACTGTACCTAATATGGGTATTCTGTTTAACATAGTTAACAGAATAATTTTCTTTTCCTCTTGGGACATCTTTTGAGAATCTTTTATGTCAGTCTTTTCTTGTCTGTTTCCCTTTTACCTGCCAGCACCCCACAAAGATATTTTTAACCATATTAAGCCAATCTCTTTCTCCCCTAAGAGGTCTAAAACCATAAGAAACCACAAATAGGCATGTAGGTATTTGAAGCTGAAGGTTTGCCAAAGAAAAGTATTCCTGCCAAATCAAACTTGAAACTCTAATGCTTTCACACTTAAAACATTGCAGTTTCATGGTAATGCAACGTCCAAGAAAACCACAACATTAAAAAAATTTTCAACACTTCATGATGTGAAAGGATAAATAAAACATAACATTTTGATTAAACTGGAAATCAAATAAAATAAAGGTACTTTTTTTTCTTCTTACTAATTTTTTTATTTCAGAAATTTAAAACATTTTTAAGCCTATGTAAAACTAAGATGTAAAAAATTATAATGTATGGTACAAAATGCATTTTTAAACATAAATGCTAAAGTTAAGTATGTACAAGAAATATTATAAAGACTCTTTAAAGAGAACCTGATTTCAAAGTTAAAAATAAACATTGGTTATGTGAAATTCAAGTATAAAATTAAATTTTCTACAGTTTTTGCTTAATAATAAACAAGGACTTTCAAATTTTTAAAGATATTTGTAGAGGTTGTATATCTCCTTTTTTGTTTCCAATAAATAGATTTAAAGTTATATAGATGCTCTTTTTGATTGTAGTGTTTTCAAACAGTGTCTAGTATAAAAATTTAGGGTCAGAATGCATTTTAATTATAAGTTTATTAAGTGCATATTCTATGCCAGTATTCTAAGCACAAGTTCATTAACTCATTTATTTCAGATAATGCTCTATGATTTAAGTACTATTACCAAATCTGTTATACAGATGACAAAACAACAGCATGAGACTCTAAATCAGTTTTCAACATCTACACAGTTTTCAAGTGGCAGAATTGGGATTTGAACCTTGACAAACCTGAATTCTTGTGCTTGATCATAAATAGGCTGCCTAGAATTTTTAACCATCTGTTTCCCTCTCAGTCTAAACCAATCTGGCTTTCATTACAGTGAAACTCTCTTCGCTAGGGTCACCAAGTCCCTCCTAATTGCCAGATCTCTTGGATGTCTTTCTGAGTTTAACTTGTTTCACTTCTTTGCCATAATTAACATCATTATCTACTTCTTCTTTGTTGAAACTCTCTCTTGTTAAGCTTCCATGAAAACACTCTCCAATTCCTTCTTACCATTCTGGCCACTTTTGTTTTGTTTTATTTATTTATTTATTTTTTAAACATCTTTATTGGAGTATAATTGCTTTACAATGATGTGTTAGTTTCTGCTTTATAACGAAGTGAATCAGTTATACATATACATATATCCCCATATCTCTTCCCTCTTGCATCTCCCTCCCTCCCACCCTCCCTATCCTACCCCTCTAGGTGGTCACAAAGCACTGAGCTGATCTCCCTGTGCTATGCGGCTGCTTCCCACTAGCTATCTATATTACATTTGGTAGTGTATATATGTCCATGCCACTCTCTCACTTTGTCCCAGCTTACCCTTCCCCCTCCCCGTGTCCTCAAGTCCATTCTCAAGTAGGTCTGCATCTCTATTCCCGTCTTGCCCTTAGGTTCTTCATGACTTTTTTTTTGTTTTTTTTAGATTCCATATATATGTGTTAGCATACGGTATTTGTTTTTCTCTTTCTGACTTACTCTGTATGACAGACTCTAGGTCCATCCACCTCACTACAAATAACTCAACTATGCTCAACATCACTAATCATTAGAGAAATGCAAATCAAAACTACAACGAGATATCATCTCACACCGGTCAGAATGGGCATCATCAAAAAATCTACAAACAATACATGCTGGAGAGGGTGTGGAGAAAGGGAACCCTCATACACTGTTGGTGGAATGTAAATTGATACAGCCACTATGGAGAACAGTATAGACGTTCCTTAAAAAACTAAAAATAGAACCACCATATGACCCAGCAATCCCACTACTGGGCATATACCCTGAGAAAACCATAATTCAAAAAGAGTCATGTACCACAATGTTCATTACAGCTCTATTAACAATAGCCAGGACATAGAAGCAACCTAAGTGTCCATCAACAGATGACTGGCCACTTTTTAAAGAATTGTTTCTTTCACAGATTCTTCCATATCACTTAACCTCTTACCTTTATTTTGTTTTTGCTTTGTTCTGTTTTTTTAATTCAGCCTTCAGCCCAATCATCATTACTTAAATTTCACTGAAAAGCTAATACATATGCCTAAGTATTTTCTGGAAACCTATGCTTGGACATCCTACAGGCAATTAAAACTTAACATGGTGAAGGAGTTTGGAATGCACTACCTCAAAATATGTTGATTTGGCATAATGACTATTTTGCGTTGAATATACTTGAAAAGTAGCAGATGTAAGAAAGATACTCTGAACTTCCTTCTTTTCCTTACAAATAGATTAAATTCCCAGGTAAAAGATGTCTTCCCTATACCAGAAGGAAAGAAACATTTTCATCACCAAGGATGGGAAGTCAAGATCAAGAAATATCTGTACAAACAAACCTTATTAAAATAAGTTTTATCCTCCTAGTCCCTTCTCCATTGATTAACTACCGCAGGCCAAGACCCTTTGCTTTGTCATGTTTTCACAAATTACTACTCTTTGTCCAACTCAATGTAAGCATTCAACTCTGCTTCTTTGGATCTTCATATTTCTGGTGAAGGTCCCCATGTATATGTAAAAAAAAAAAAAAAATTAAAACTTGTATGGTTTGGGGACTTCCCTGGTGGCTCAGTGGTTAAGAATCCACCTGCCAATGCAGGGGACATGGTTTCAAGCCCTGGTCCAGGAAGATCCCACATGCCACAGAGCAACTAAGCCTGTGTGCCACAACTACTGAGCCTGAGCTCTAGAGCCTGTGAACCACAACTACTGAAGCCTGCATGCCTAGAGCCTGTGCTCCACAACAAGAGAAGCCACTGCAATGAGAAGTCCACACACCGCAACGAAGAGCAGCCCCCGCTCGCCACAACTAGAGAAAGCCCACATGCAGCAGTAAAGACCCAAGGCAGACAAAAATAAAATTAATTAATTAATTAATTTAAAAAATACTTGTATGGTTTTCTCCTGTTAATCTGTCTTATGTCAGTTTAATCTTAAGTACTAAGACAGTAAAGAAAGACTTTCCTCCCCTACACTGACTAAACTTAATTCTCCATTTTTCCCTCTTGAAACTGGCTTTTTATCCTTTAATTCTTATCTTGGTACATGGCACCTCTATCACCCATAAAGTCAACTTTGATTCCTCCCTTTTTATTTATCCTTCACCCTGAATCTGTCATCATGTCCAGCCCTTTCACACTGTGCCACTGACACTTCCTTGCTGTAGATAGGCCTTACAATTTCTTACCAGGATTAGTACTATAGCTTCTGATCAGTCTTTAACTTCTTTCTCACCATACCCTTCTCCCCCACCACATAAATAAAGTGATCATTATAAAACCAAAATACAGTCTTATCACTCCTCAGCTTAAAATCTGTAATGCTCTTGTCTCATGCACAAATTCTTCCAAATTTCTAAGTTTGGAGTCAACCTGATATAACCCTTTCCCACTCTTCCCATATCATATCTCTTCCCTGTTTATATGTTACCTATGAATATTTCACATACAGCTAATCTTCAATATTCACAGATTCCATATTTGAGAATCTGTCTACTTGCTATAATTTATTTGAAACCCCAAAATCAATACTCATGGATCTTTCACAGTCATTCATGTATATTTGAGTTCCCCAATGTACAAGTTCCCTGTGAAGGTCAAAAAGGTGATGTTCTGCCTTGTTTCAGCTCTATTACTGTAAAAATGTGTTCTCCTCACCATCTCTTTAGTGCTACGTTTCCTGCATTTTTGTGCTTTATTTGGTGGTGATTTGTTGTTTAAAATGGACCCCAAGCATAGTGCTATCTAGTATTCCTAAGTGCAAGTAGGCTATTATGTGCCTTACAGAGAAAATGTGCCTGTAATTCAGAAGTCAAGAGCAAGTTTCATTCAAAAAACAAGTCATAGCTCTGTTGGCTTTGAGTTCAATGCTAATGAATCAACAGTACATGTTAAATAACGTGTCTTTAAACAAAAATACACGTAAACAAGGCTACATAATTTTAACTTGTATCCGTTAATAGTATTGTTATTTTTAAACATAGAAGGTATGTTAATGTTATAAATTAAGATTTCAGCACAAAAGAAAAGATATAGTTATAAAATCACATGAGTTATGAAAAATATCTATAGTCTTATAAGTGATTTTGGAATATCAGAAAGATTTAATAGTTTATTTTTATATTTCTAAAACAAATAAGTATTCTCAAGCTCCATTCATTGAAAAAGCATAGAAAAATAACAACCTAGTCTACAAATGATGAAATTCAGCAGTAATTAGCACCACTAACATCCAGATTTGGGTCTTTATGTATGACGTCCCACTAAAAGGAACCATGACTCTTGAAGAAATGGTTGGTTACAGGTCTGGGGCAAGAAAAGTACAAGATGGTCCAGGAGCATCTTGTGCCAGAAACAAAGGAAGTTATCCAGTATCACTGGAATCCAGTAAAATTCCAAACAAAACTAACTAAACAAAACTAGGGAACCACTGAAATTGTTCCCACTGGCCTAACATGTAGGAGAGCTGTAGTATCAAAGAAAATAGTAACTGCAATGATTGAAACCACACGTTATTTTAAAGTCCATGAGTATATTTAAAAAGAAAAAAACCTTACTTGTTATCTTTACCTTTGGTGATTGCTAGGACACAAACTCTTCATTCTAAACCAGGGGTTGGCAAACTTCCTGTAAAAGACCACATAATAAATATTTTAGAATATGGGTTCCATACCCAGTCTCTGTTTCTTCTTCCCCTTCTCCTCCTCCTCTTCCTCCTCCTTCTTCTTCAACAAGTCTACAAAATGTGTCTGTTGCATATTCTTCTTCATTTTTATTAATACCCAGTGAAAAATGTAAAAGACAATCTTAGCTTATGGGCCATACAAAAAGAGGCACGGGCCATATACAGTACATAGGCTATAAGTAGCCAACACCGCTTCTAATATTAGTCAAGGTAAATATGACAAATTTAGTCCAGATTTCTTGTAGAAACTGTACTTTACAGTAATCAAATAACTGATGAGGAAAATTTCTTTATAGAAGTCCAGCTAATGAGACTAATGAGATCAGAAATAATGATAGAATTTTTAAAAGCCATCATTAGTATACTGTAAAGAAATAATAGATCTAAGCAATGATCATTACACTAAAACGGAATTAAGTAAATAGATGAATTAGGTTAGCCTCACTTTAATCCACTGGTTCCCAAACTTTGTCACATATTAGCATCACCTGGGAAATTTTAAAAACTACTGAGGCCTTGCTCTCAGCCCTGGATATTCAGATTTAATTGGTATGGCTTGCACCTGGGTCTCAAATAGTATCACAACTCCTCTGATCAATCTTAACATCATTAAAAGTGGAACAACCTGATATTATGTGCTTCCTGATGAGATGTAACAGGAAATGCACAGCATTGCCAAAATACATAGAGCTGCCACCTATGCATTACACAAAAAGAAGACATCTAAGAAGATGTGCTATTTTAATATCACTGCCCATTTTATATTCCACCACTTGAAGTAAGCTTCATTAACTACCATAGATCTAAAAATGCTATTTAAAAGCAGTGGTCATTATAAGATGAGAAAGTTTTTCTTTTCTATCCATTAATTTCATTCAAATTTTAAGTGAACAACAAATCTATAATGCAGTAAAACTAAATTTTTCTAATCTCATTATATGTTGCTCACATCTAAAATTTTTTTGTAATAAGTGTTTCTGATATATTTAAATTGATCTATCTGTATGATTTTTAAAAACTGATAAAAGTCCATATTTTCTTTTAGAAGAAACTATCTCTCTCTACCTACATCTAATCCTTTTCAAATCAGGTATTATTTTAGTTTTAACTGTACTTAAATACAATCTGAATCAAAAAATTCACTTTGAACTTACAGGAAAATTTACAACTTTGTATCTGCAAAAGGATTCCTGTATAAAATAAGCTTTTTTATTGAGAACATCTTATGAATCATGCAATCTTTATCTTTTGAGATTTAGTCTTTCCAAATAAAATATTGCATAATGAAATGGTCACTCATGCTGCTCTTTCATTACTGGTTGTTCCCTGATTTTGAAAGTAAACTTGTTATTTTGGGAGTAAGTTGTGGGTAAGGAAATAATTGCTTCCTTGTTTTTTTCCTATATGTTTAATTTACTTTAGCTTTTATTAATTTTAATGGCTAAATTAAATATCTTTGACAAAATGTTTATTCACACTTAAAATGATAGTTTCATCTGTATATTTGGAAGGGAGCACAAAAATAAATAATTCTGGGGAATTATATAATAGTAAGGGGTCAGAGGTATGTGTTGGGAGAGATACTTTTCTAATTGTCTAGTATGGGTTATTTTCCTTCATTTTACTGAGAACTGAGTGGATCCTTTTAATCAATTTCACTCAGGTGTGTTTCTTTCACTATTTCCTCCCCTACATTGTTTCTGGAATTGTGAAATTTCTTGATTTATCCTCTATTTCCCTCTCCCAAATTTTCTCAGATATACTGCATGTCTTTAAGTTTGTGAGGATTACTTGATTTTATCTTGTATATCAAAACTTGATTCATTTTATTATATAATTCGCTATTATTTCTTATTTTAATTTCATTCATACTTTTAATTTCCAGTAATGTTTCTGTTTATTTGAAGCACTATTTTTCAGTTGCCTTTTTTTGTTTAAGGGATGTCACATGAATATTAACAGCCCAATTTATCAAATAATCTGTGTTCAACTCCAAACTCTAAAATGTATGTGTTGGACCTTGTGAAAAATAGGATAAAAATAGTTCCCAGATCTATGATTTTTAGATCTTTATGATCTACGAGGGTTACATATATTCATACTTACAAATCACTTAACACTGTGGCCAGCACATAGTAAGCCCTCAATTAATATTAACTATTATTTTAATTATTTGTCTGTGGTTATACTAATCAAAAACTTGAAACAAGTGTGTTTTCTCTTCCTTGAATTATTTTTGTTTTCCAGGTTGATTTCTTTACCTTGGTCCCTTTCATTCAGGCTTTTTCTTCTCTTTATCTGATGATCCCTGGTAGCTTGTTCATGTTTGAAAATGAAGGGTTAGGTTAATTACCTAAGTAGCTGGTATGCTTTTCTTCTACCTTGATTTAGGTAAATTTCTCCAAAGAACCTGTTTTTAAATGGAGCACAGCTGAGGGCTCTCATCCTTACTTACTGTCAATCAGGATTCAACGGGGTGTGAGTCTGCAGCGAGCCAGTCTCCACCCTTAACAGAACAGGAAGAGATCTGCACTTGGCATTTGGGGACTTCAGTGTATTTCACTCTCGGATAAGTCTGTCTTTGCTTTTATCCAGCCTTATGTGTGGTAGTCTAGACTCCAGAGCTACTTTAAGGTCTACTTTGCAGATTTGTTGCTTTGCAACCCCCATATTTATATAACTCCCTTGGCAGATGGCTCATTTTCCTTCCAGAGAAATTCTTGGTTTGCAGACTGAGGGCAAAACCCACTGGGCTCATCTGATTCAGCTCTTCAGAATGAAGTTCCCTTTCTAAACTCTGATGATTAGCCTAAGGCCTACTCAAAATTTTGAGTTTATTGACTCCCAATTTGACTCCCTTCTTAAGGGCCCTGTTGCTCTTAGTTTAGGTTTTGAGCTGCAATACTCTTTCTTCCATTTCTCCTGCAATTCAATTCCATTTGTTTTACATCTTCAAGCATTTTCTCATGATTTCCAGATTGCTTAGGGTTCCCTTTTATGTTTTCTAAAACCATTATATTATAGTCCATTTCATATATGTATTTTGGTCTTATACAGTTAACCTTTGGATAGATGGAATATGCTGAATTTGTATGCTGAATTTGACATTGCAGTCAAGTCCTAACTAACAATGTATAATAGACCTCTGTGTTTCTTTACCTTTCTTATTTTTGCTAGCTTCCTTGTCATACTTTTCATTGCTTTCTTTAATCCTTCTACTCAAACCTATTCTCCTCAATCTCTACAAGCTCCCCTCCTGTTTTTCTTTAAGGAATTGATATGCACAATCACAGACAACTCAACTTCACTCCCATCCTACAGGCCAATTTATCTACATTACCCTATTGTAATATTTTCTCTCTATCCTCAGTACTTGAGGGGCCTTCCCCATGGAGGCCAATTCCTGCTTCTGAGCTCTTGGTTCCACCTCCTTTCTTGTAAAGAAGCACGCACCAATGCTGATCTGCTCTCTTCTCTATCAGCTCCATTGTTCAAGTTCCTCCTGTTCTAAATAACTTTCTCTCTACTCTTCAGTTCTAAGTACTGTTTGTCCATTCATTCTCTCTCTCTCTCTCTTCCCTTCTCTCATCCCCTCTCCCTTTTTAGAGGAATTCTTTTGAGCGAAATCTAGCAGTCATCATTCCCATTCATCATTTTGACAATCTTTCTACTGATTTTGTCTTATATATTTTTTAATCATATTTTCCCATTCTCCATTGTGGTGTGGTCTTACTAGGACTTCTTCTTAAATAGTGGCTTTTTAAAAAAGTTCTTTTCTTCTTTGACCTACCTTATTTATACCTAAGATACTAACAACCTTATGCTATTTTCTCTGCCAGATATTTGCTTCTTGACCTGATCTCTATTCTAAACTTTAGGAAAAAAAAAAAAAATATATATATATATATATATATATAAAACCTAGTGAATAACCACTTGGATGTCTCATATGTAACCCAAACTCAAATAATCATTCACTACTCTCTCCTTCCTCTCAGCCAATGTCCCAGTATTCTTCCTGCATTTCGCATATTACTTAATGACACCTCCATCGATATAACACCCAAGATAGGGACTTGGGGAGCCAGTCAGGCTACACCTTAACCCTACTAGCCATATCTACCTTTTCATCACTTACATATGATTTAAAAAGGAGGCAGGAATGTACAGTGGAGAAAGGACAGCCTCTTCAATAAGTGGTGCTGGGAAAACTGGACAGGTACATGTAAAAGTATGAGATTAGATCACTCCCTAACACCATACACAAAAATAAGCTCAAAATGGATTAAAGACCTAAATGTAAGGCCAGAAACTATCAAACTCTTAGAGGAAAACATAGGCAGAACACTCTATGACATAAATCACAGCAAGATCCTTTTTGACTCACCTCCTAGAGGAATGGAAATAAAAACAAAAATAAACAAATGGGACCTAATGAAACTTCAAAGCTTTTGCACAGCAAAGGAAACCATAAACAAGACCAAAAGACAACCCTCAGAATGGGAGAAAATATTTGCAAATGAAGCAACTGAAAAAGGATTAATCTCCAAAATATACAAGCAGCTCATGCAGCTCAATAACAAAAAAACAAACAACCCAATCCAAAAACGGGCAGAAGACCTAAATAGACATTTCTCCAAAGAAGATATACAGACTGCCAACAAACACATGAAAGAATGCTCAACATCACTAATCATTAGAGAAATGCAAATCAAAACTACAATGAGATATCATCTCACACTGGTCAGAATGGCCATCATCAAAAAATCTAGAAACAATAAATGCTGGAGAGGGTGTGGAGAAAAGGGAACCCTCTTGCACTGCTGGTGGGAATGTAAACTGATACAGCCACTATGGAAAACAGTATGGAGGTTCCTTAAAAAACTACAAATAGAACAACAATATGACCCAGCAATCCCACTACTGGGCATATACCCTAAAAAAAACATAATTCAAAAAGAGTCATGTACCAAAATGTTCATTGCAGCTCTATTTACAATAGCCAGGAGATGGAAACAACCTAAGTGTCCATCATCAGATGAATGCATAAAGATGTGGCACATATATACAATGGAATATTACTCAGCCATAAAAAGAAACAAAATTGAGCTATTTGTAATGTGGTGGATGGACCTAGAGTCTGTCATACAGAGTGAAGTCAGAAAGAGAAAGACAAATACCATATGCTAATACATATATATGGAATTTAAGGGAAAAAATGTCATGAAGAACCTAGGGGTAAGACAGGAATAAAGACAGACCTACTAGAGAATGGACTTGAGGTTATGGGGAGGGGGAAGGGTAAGCTGTGACAAAGTGAGAGAGTGGCATGGACATATATACACTACCAAATGTAAAATAGGTAGCTAGTGGGAAGCAGCTGCATGGCACAGGGAGATCAGCTCGGTGCTTTGTGACCACCTAGAGGGGTGGGATAGGGAGGGTGGGAGGGACACGCAAGAGGGAGGAGATATGGAGATATATGTATATGTATACCTGATTCACTTTGTTATAAAGCAGAAACTAACACACCATTGTAAAGCAATTATACTCCAATAAAGATGTAAAAAAAAAAAGTGGTCCCCTTTTGTTCCATTTGTATTTATACTGATTTAGCTTGGATCCTTACCACTTATCACCTGAGTAACTGCAACAGAGTCCCATGTGATTCATGCATGGATTTTACCCCCCCCAAACTTTGCAACACATTCAAATCAATGAGTCTAAAACACAAATCTGATTATATCATCCCTTTAAAAAAATCATCACTTAACAAGGTCATCGTGATCTGCTATTCAAGGCTCATCATCTGTCATGAACTCCTTCACACTTCACTCATTGTTTGAACTGATTTTCTCTTTTTTATACACATAAACACACACACACACACACATACATACACACACACAGAGGGAGGAGATAGAGGAGAGAAGGTACTATATCATTTCATACTTCTGCTCCTTTGTTCATACTGTTTCCTCTCCCTGGAAGGGACTTCCTTTCATTTCTAGTTTGGTTAGAACATATAATGCATTTAGATGTGTATTACTTCCTCAGGGAGGAGTTTTCTGATTTTTATTTAGACTTAATTAAATACATCTTCCTCACCTAAATTACTATAGTAGATTTAAATTATTTTTGTCTCTTCATTTCCCCATGAAACTGTAATTCCCTTTGGGTAGGGATGGTATCATATTCATCTTATTTTCCTTAAGTTCTTGGTTCAGTAGTGAGGTAGGTGGTGGGCCCTTAACAGGGGTGGGCATTTTGAATTGAACAAATATATGTACTATACATCACCTTGGTAAAAATACATAATTGAAGTGTTTTAAGGCTTAGATTTAAAAAACATCGTATGATAAATGGAATAATCTTTATACTTATTAGTTTTTCTTTCTTTGATTACGGATTTTTTTTTTTTTTGCGGTACACGGGTCTCTCACTGTTGTGGCCTCTCCTGTTGCGGAGCACAGGCTCCGGACGCGCAGGCTCAGCGGCCATGGCTCACAGACCTAGCCGCTCCGCGGCATGTGGGATCTTCCAGGACTGGGGCATGAACCCGTGTCCCCTGCATCGGCAGGCGGACTCTCAACCACTGCGCCACCAGGGAAGCCCTGATTACGGATATTTTAATAATAGTGTATTATTTGTCTCACAGGTAGTGATACTGTAATATTAAAAATAAAGTGAAATTGGAGTCTGCTAAACATAATTTATCAACCTATGTATTTAAATACACTACTTTCTAAAGATAAAATTAATAAATGTTTTCAAATTTAAAAATTTGACATGGGGAGCAAATTTAACATAATGTAAACTATTAATAATCATTTTGATAGAAATTAATTGGTTTGAGGGTTTACCTACCACATAGATATTATCTCAGATGACTTTATTATTCTCCTCTTACTTGAAATTCTGTGAAATGGAGTACAATATCTGGTGTTTTCTTTCTTTTTGATTTCCATTTTTATATTTTTCTAAATCAATGAATTAACTATTTTTAATAAATGGCTGCTTCAACTACGGTATTTTTAAAATCTGGACTCTGTGACATTCCACAAAGTTAAACACTATAATTATCCAGTTGAAACATTATCTCTGGAAATGCATAAAGACATAAATCCCTCTATCTTTTTGCAGTGTTCCATTTGTGGATCTCTGCATAATCTGGACTATATCTTCCCATGATGACCCCATGGCCTGATAGACACCAGAGAGCTAGACCATCATCTTGCTAGACTGACATGTATATTAGGAGAAGAGACACTCTTTAATCTATAACCCTACAGTATATCATATTTCCATTTATATTGTGTCACTACATTTTATTGACACTTCCTGATTTGTTCAAATAAGTTATGCTCTCATGCCAAAAATGACTGTACTGTCTCTGTTTTTACTGGTTTACCATTTTCTCTAGGGAACTAAGAGGCATACTTTTGAGATTGCTGTTAAGTGAAAGTTAATACTGGCTCCTGAGAGAAAAAGTTGAAAGTTTGAAAAAAAAAGAAAGAAAAAAGAAAAGCTTGCTTTCCTATTTTTATTTTCTACCTCTAGTTCTTTAATCTGACTGTTTAAGTTCCTACAAATTAAAAATGAAATATGTTATATGACCTTTATAAGTGTGTCTAAATCAGGAGATTCAAGTGAAGAGTCATTTACATCCAGAGAGAATTAGTTCATCCAAAGGATAAATTTGCTGAAACGTGATTATATGGAATTAGACAGGATTTTGGCTAAGGAAATGTCTTCTTGAATATGAGTTTTCACGTGTTTTAGTCTATGGATCATTTTAGGGACACCAAAGATCCCCAGAATGGGCTGACTTATTGAATATTGTTTTCTTTAAGCAGAGTCAAGCTGGTTTCTACTTCTCTAAGTCTGTAATTCTAGTGACTACGAATAACAACTCTGCTATGATTAGAGATTTACCATCTTTAAATCACTTCCGGTGACTGTGATGCACTTATGATGAATTAGAAGGCCACCAACCTTGGCAACAGACAGACTTGTATTTGCCCTCTGATTATATCATTGATTGTTATATGAAAGCCTCTTTGTTTTTTTGCGGTACGCGGGCCTCTCACTGTTGTGGCCTCTCCCGTTGCGGAGCACAGGCTCTGGACGCGCAGGCTCAGCGGCCATGGCTCACGGGCCCAGCCGCTCCGCGGCATGTGGGATCTTCCCGGACCGGGGCATGAACCTGTGTCCCCTGCATAGGCAGGCGGACTCTCAACCACTGCGCCACCAGGGAAGCCCCATGAAAGCCTCTTTGATGTTAAATTCTAACAGAAAAAAAAATCACCTATTTCACAGTGTTATTGACAGCATTAATGTAAAAATCAACAGTTCCTGTACACAGTAGGAGATAACAAATATTTGTTCTCCATTCCCTGTAACACTTCATCTTTCTTTTTTCTCCAAAACCTCAGCTCCTTCTCCTTGACATCTTTGGACTAGGACCTGAAAAACAAGGAAGATATTTTTCTGTTCCTTTGGTAATCTTTGTGTTGAAATATCTTCACTGCTGGTAATCATCTTGAGTGAGTTTTGTCCAACCAGTCTGAAACTGAATTTCAAAAAACAAAACAAAACCTTTTGCTTGCCTTATTTTATTAACTCAGGTAACAGAATAGTTAAAGGACAGCCAAATAATTACCTCATTAAAAATCATGAGAGCTTTAGTAGTACTTTTTTAATCTCCACCTCTGATTAAATATGGAAAAGAGGAGTAATGAAGAGAAAATAAAGTTGATGTTTCTAAACTTAAAAGTAAAGATTCTCGGGCTTCCCTGGTGGCGCAGTGGTTGAGAGTCCACCTGCCGATGCAGGGGACATGGGTTCGTGTCCCGGTCCGGGAGGATCCCACATGCTGCGGAGCCGCTGAGCCTGCGCGTCCGGAGCCTGTGCTCCGCAACGGGAGAGGCCACAACAGTGACAAGCCCGCGTACCGCAAAAAAAAAAAAAAAAAAAAAAAATAGTAAAGATTCTCTTCATTTCCTGAGACTGGTAATTAAGAATTTAAAAATAGATAATTTTAAAATGGATGATATTTTACTGGAAAAAGACCTAGAAAATCCTCCCCTAGCACATAAAATCATCACTGCCAATTAAATATTTTTATACTTTAATAAACTTTATTAAAATACAATATACATACATAAAAGTGTACATGTCATAAGTGTACAGAGCAGATTATAACAAAATAAACACATATATCCATCAATGTGTTAAAATTAAAAAAATATAAAATATTTATTAATTTAATATAGCAATAATAAAATAATTAAATGTAACATAAATATTGAATTTTATGTAAAATAACTATATTTTCCCAAACAAGATGTAAGAAGTGTCATATTTACATTTTTCAAATCTCTTTAATATGTGTATTAATAGAAGAAAGTTGGATTTTTATATCAGTCTCTGCATTTTTCGCTACATGTTGTTCAGTTGAATATTTTGAAGGACATGTAATTTCATGCAAATATGTAGTTGGAAAAGAAAGGCTGTTTAAATATCTTTTTTCAGTTAATTGTGCATATATTTAACTTTGACAGTACAGAAAATCTCTACAAGTGGTAATTTCTTAAAGGTAAGTTAGAATGTGGAATTGAAACTGTACTAATCCATCACCCCTCATACCTCTCCAACTTCCACCCCTAGATACAACAAATATTTATGCTACTTTATATTAATTTTACCTGTTTTGAGACTTCATATAAGTGGAATCAGACTCTGAATGCTTGTGAGAGAACAGGAGTGAAAATGGCAAATAACATCTTAGCATTATTATGAAAACAGTTTTGCCTTTGTAGACCACCTGCAAGGGGCTCAGGGACCATTAGGGTTTCCCCAACCACCCTTTGAGAACAACTATGATGTATAATATTTCACTATGTGAATACATATAATTTTTAAATCTTTTCTAATAATTAGTAAATATTTAGGTTGTTTATTGAAAAGATTATCCTTTCCCCTACTGTTCTTTTGTCTACTTTTGTTTTATTTGCATCTATTTCTGGGTTCTAGTCAATATAATACTGTGTTGCCTTAGCTAACTAATACTATAACAAGATAACAGAATCTTACTTATTATGGCTTTATAATAATATTAGATATGGTGTAGACTAAATCTTCCAATTTTTTCCTTCAATATTTTCTTCTTTATTTTTGGCTTTTTGCAATTCAACATGAAGTTTAGAATCTAAAATATCCCTGTGATTTGTTGTTTTCTCTATGGACTCTTACAAAACATTGGTTAGATTCATTCCTAGGTATCTTATGTTCTTTGACGTTATAGTTAATAGGACTTTAAAAAATTTTCAGCCTCTGATTGTGCTGGTTTATGGAAATAAAATTAATATTTCTATCATGTGAACTTGTTAAATTTACTTATTTATTTTAATAATTAAGTACAGATTGTTTATGTCATGCAAATTCATGTCATCTGAAATAATGACAATTAAATTTCTTCTTTTCCATTATTTCTTTCACTTCTTGTATTGCATTGGCTAGAAATAACCTCAAGAAAAATGTTAAATAGAAGTAATGATATTATATAGTACTGCCGCATTCCCAAACTCAAAGAGAAATGTTTCATTGTTAATAAATTATCAAGGAATTGATTAATTAACTTAATTTTATCATTAAGTGTATGTTTGCTGTAGAGTTTTGTAAGAAAGTTCCTTTATTTCCCTGTTTTACAAAGATTATTATATAATGAATGTGAATATTATCAAATTCCTTTCCTGCACCTAAAATGCTAGTTTTATTTTTGTATCCTTGTAATATAGTAAATTGTATTAATAAGCTTTTAAAAGAAATTTGCATTCCTAGGATAAATCCAACTTGGTTGTGATTTTACATGCATACATGCACACATGCATGCACTCACACACCATGAATTTGAATTGCTAATGTTTCATTTAGAATTTTAAAATCTATATTTGTGAGAGAGTTTGGCTTGGAACTTGCCTTTCTTACTTTCTCTGGTTTTGGTATCAACACACTGTAGTCTTAAACCAAGTTATTAAGTGTTAGTTTTATTTTTGTGTGAGTGTGTAAATTAGAATTATTTTGTTGGAGGTAGGGGGGTGGATTAATTTCTTATTCAACATCTTTATTATCTTTTTTGTTTATTCATTAAGGTAAATATATACATAACAAAATGTCTATATCTTCAGTGTTAAGTTCCTTGAGTTTTAATAACATTATATACCCAACTTTATATTCCTTTGTGTCCTTTCCTAGTAACTCCTTATAACTCTCCCACTTCCACCCCTGGATACAACAAATTTCTTATTTCTGTCTCCTTAGATTAATTTCACCTGTTCTTGGACTTCATATAAGTGGAATAATATAGAATATATTCTTTTGCATTTGCCTTCTTTCTTTCAATGTAATGTTATTGAAATGCATCCATGTTATTGCATATATGAGTAGTTTATTCCTTTTTCTCATATAATCTTATTCCACTATATGAGTATATCACAATTTATCCATTATCTGCTAATGGACATTTGGATTCTGTCCAGTTTATGGACAGAATAAGACCATTATGTATATTTTTGAAAAAGACCATTATGTATATTTTTGAATAAGACCATTATTTTTGAATAAGACCATTATGTATATTTTTGTGAAGGTCTTTGTGTGGACATATTGTTTTGGGTAAATACCTAGGAAAGGATTGTTGGGTCATTGATAAATGTGTGTTTAACTTTATAGGACACTCCAAATCAGGTTTTCAAAGGTGTTGTATCATATTTTACTCCCACACAATGTATGCATACTCCAGCTGCTTTACATCTTCCAACATTTGGTAATGCCAGGTTTTGTTTTGTTTTGTTTGGCTTTCAAATGTGTTAAATGAAATCTCATTGTGTTTTTTTTTTTTTTTTTTTGGGGGGGTGGTATGCGGGCCTCTCACTGTTGGCGGAGCACAGGCTCCGGACGCGCAGGCTCAGCGCCCATGGCTCACGGGCCCAGCCGCTCTGCGGCATGTGGGATCCTCCCGGACGGGGGCACGAACCCGCGTCCCCTGCATTGGCAGGCGGACTCTCAACCACTGCGCCACCAGGGAAGCCCTCATTGTGGTTTTAATTTGCATTTACCTGATGCCAAATTTTGTTAGCATACTATTATGAATTTTTGGCCAATCAAAAATCTTTTGCAAACTGTCTGTTCAAGACTTCTATCCATTTCTAGTTGTGTTGCTTGTCTTTCTTTTTTTATTACTATTAGAAGCATTTTTGATGTATTATCCTTAAAAGTCCTTTGAAAGATGTATGTATAACGAACATTTTCTAATGACCTATAGCTTGTCCATTCATTTCTTAATGGTATCTTTTGATGAACAGAAATTTGTAATTTTGATGAAGTTCATTTAAATTTTTTCATTGTTGAATTTTTTTAATCTGTAAAAGAAAATTGCCTGCCTAAAAGTTCATGAAGTTATTCTCCTGTATTTCCTTTCAGAAGTTTCATGGATATATATTTTTAGTTTAGAAGTGTATTTTGAAAATACAATAATTCCATTTTACTGTAGCGTCCATTATTCTTATTGAGAAGTTACTGATTAGACTTTTTGTTCCTTCTTTGATGCTAATATGTATTTTTTTCTGATTGCCTCAAATTTATGTATTTCATTTTAAGCTAATGCATATGAATTGTATGTAATGAAAGCAGATGTGATTTTCTTTATTATTTATCTTACTTGGGTTGATGTAGTACAGTTTCAATATGTGGCTTGTTATCTTTTTTCTTCTTTGGAAAATTCTTGGCCATTTATCTCTTCAAATGCTGTTTCTTCCCAATTCTATCTTTTCTCCTCCTTTGTAAAACCAATTACACATATATTATTCTTTTAAAAAACTCCCTTCCATATGTTGTTTTTTGCATGTAATTTCCATGCTCACATCTGATTATAACTGTAGGATGGATATATTCTTCTATTTTATCTTCCAGTTTGCTAAGTCTCTCTTCCACCTTATATAATCTCATCTATTAATTTCTTAGATTCAGTTATTTCATTTTTTCAATTTTTAATTTTGCAAAGTGAGTTCATTTTTTATGTTTCCTGTTTTGTGATGATATCTTCTATTTAGCAAAATTGTTCAAATCTGGGCTTTAGTCCTTGTGAAATCTGACTCCTGTGATGTGGTTCAAGAGTCCTATCTGAAAACCTGTTGGATTTATTAGTATCCTCTTCTTTAGATGTTCCTAATTCTACTGAAAGAACTGCTTAGCTACTCAGCTTCTCACTTTTACCTTTCAGAATAAAAATTTGCCTTAAGGAGAGGGGAAAAATTCTTAACTTATTCTTACTTTCTCTTCTTTGGTATTTGGCCTTGGAATTCTAGTTCTCCAATGACTCAATAAGATATTTCAATTATAAGATAGGTGTGAAACACCCAGGTACTTTCGTCCAAAATTTATATTTTAAATTTCTGATTTTTTCAGTTGTCAATATAATATAAAAGAACTGAAATGGTTGAATAAGTTAGAGAGTGTGAGGAAAGAAAATATATTTCAATTAATTAGAAAAATTAATAAAAATAAAAGGCTATATGTTTTGCAATTGTTTGAATTTTTAAGTTAATTTGCTTTCTGATAAATTTGCCAGTCTATACAACTTATAACCTATATAATTATATTTCAGTTGCTTTACTCTAGATATTCACATTTTGATCAATTTAGTACTAGAAAATGTATTTCATAACCCATTCAAACCAAATATATACTAAATAAATACCCATCTTAAAATGGATATTTATACAAGAAATCTATATTGGAGTTTTTAAAAAATAAATATATGAAGCAAATAAATACAGAATAAATATACAGATCCTTTAAAATATTTATTCCATATCACAAACATAAAAGTCATTATTATTTGCTTATTATTTATATATTATTATGGTAGTGTTAGAACATGGTCCCACATTTTTTGATATTTCCCCCATGGAAAGGTGGATTCTAACTTTTCCTTGTGTGTCTGTCTATGCTTGTGACTACTTCATCCACAAGAATATAACAGAAGTTAACTCTATGTGACTTTCCAAGTTAGGTAATAAAAGACTAAATGGTTTTCACCTTTTGCTGGAACACCCACTCTTAGAAACATGTCATCATATAAGAAGTCTAACTACACTAAAAATTCCATGAAATGAGTAAGCCAAACCAAATGAAGAAGGCTGTGTAGCTGTTTTGTTCCATAATTTCAGCTCAGCCTATTCATTGAGTCCTTTCAGCCCAGGTGCCAGACATACGAGTGAAGAAGCCTCCAGATCATTCCAATCTCATCATTTGAGTTACTCCCAGTTGTTCTGGCCTTTTCAGCTGAGATTTGAAATATTGTGATTCAGAGGCAAGCTATCCTCACCCTGCTCTGTTTTAAATCTTGACCCATAATACCATAAGCAGAATAAAATGATTGTGTTTTGCTCTTAAGATTTGGTGACTTGTTATTTTAAAAAGTAGAAAACCAGAACATAATTTGGGAGTGGAACCAAAAATCTGGGGAGTTTCATAAAAAAAATCTATGACATTCTGGTTTGGGGACCAAATATATGAAAGCCTGCCAGTCCTTGAAGAGCTTCTCTATGAACGATTGAAAGAAACTGAGGAAAATGTTACTGGAAGCTCTAGAAGAATGATTTTTTCTCTTTGACAGTCTTTCTAGCCTGCAAAAGGATCTCAAAGTAAGAAAGACCTCAAGAAAAAGAGCAAATCTAGAATGCTGCCAAAAAAACATGGCCTCAGGGTGTAAATGAAGGCAAAGTTTGAGAGAAAAATTCTTTGTTGACGTCTCAGAGGGATTTAAAGTGCTTTCTCATAGATGTTTCAGAAAGACATAAGGCTTTCCAAGGATCTTATGCTTAGGCCTTGCAGATACTGTTAGATAGTAACAGTTGTAAGACTCTTTAGGGCTTTTCATACAGCAGTCTCAAAGTTGTGGAACCTAAAGTAGTGAAAGGCTTAAGTGGAAGATATTTGTAGTGATGACTTGTCTAAGGAATTGAATTACAAATTATGCATTATAGAGATAATGTTTTTAAAGGAATTATACCAGTCTGCACTGAAGGGGATAAATACGATACAGAAGAAAAAGTGTTCTTTATATGCTTACACTACTGTGAGCAATAAACTCAAATGTGAACATGAACAAAGTAGAGCCACATGCTGCAGAAAATTATTTTCAGGAAAGAAGACTAAGCCCTAATTAAGTAACTGGCTTGTGGGTGTGCCTGGTTTATAAAACTGCTATGGACAAATAACTGTTGTGTACCTTCTCTTTTCCTCTATTTTTTGAGATATAATTTATGTATAACATTATATTAGTTTCAAATGTAAAAAATAATGATTTGATATGTATATATTACAAAATGATCAACACAATAAGTCTAGTTAACATTTATCATCAAACATAGTTACATTTTTTTTTTCTTGTGATGATAACTTTTAAGATCTACTTTAAGATTTAGTTTTGAAAATAATGTCTGTTGAGGTGATTTTATTATGGTTAATTTTATGTGTCAGCTTAGGGATGCCCACATAGCTAGTAAAACATTATTTTTGAGTGTGTCTGTGAGGGTGTCTCTGGAAGACATTACCATCCAAATTAGCAGACTGAGTAAAGAAAGTGCCTTCACCAAAGCCCTTGGGGATGATCTAATCTGTTGAGGGTCTGCATAGAAAAAAAAGATGGAGGAAGGATTTTAGCTGAGATATCCATCTACCCCTAGCTTTGGACATCCATACTCCTGGTTCTTGGGCTTTTGGACTCAGACCAGGACTCTCCACCATTGGCGCCACAATTCTCTGACATTCAGACTTGTACTGGATTACAGGCATACCTCAGAAATATTGCCGGTTTGATTCCAGACCACTGCAATAAAGCGAATGTGGCAACAAAGCAAGTCACAGAGATTTTCTGGTTTCCCAGTACATATAAAAGTTACTTTCCACCATACTGTATTCTATTAAGTGTGCAAAAGCATTATGTCTAAAAAATCATGAATATACCTTAATTTAAAAATAATGCTGTTGGAAAAATGGCACCAATAGACTTGCTTGATGAAGGGTTGCCACAACCTTTAATTTATAAAAAACGTAATACTTGCAAAGCACAGTAAAGCGAAGTGCAATAAAAAGAGGTATGCCTGTCCACCACTGGCTTTTCTGGTTCTCTAGTTTACAGGTGGCAGACTGTGGGACTCCTCAGCTTCCATAACTGTATGAGCCAATTACAAAGTCGATATACATAGATCTCCTGTTGGTTCTGTTTCTCTGGAGAACCCTGGCTAATACACCTATGCTGTCTCACCAAAGAATATTGGATGTGGTAGTAATGATAGGAGGCAGGGGCTGATCAAGATGAACTGTAACTAAAGAATTACAACTTAGGAACTTCATCTGTATTTGGATCTGATTTAAATGATGGCATTCATGACCATGGTCTTGATCTTATATGGCCATTGGATAAAATTTTTGGAAGATCTTGGAAGGAAATTAGTGCATTTGCTTATGCGAGGTATATAAATAATTTATGGTAAGAGGCACACTGGCATAAGTTTAAAAGATGAGAGCACATTCTTTGACATTTCTTCCATAAAGAAATTGAATCTTGAATGGGCTATGACTGCTTTAGCCAATAGAGTATGACAGAAGTAATACTATTGACTTTTGAGGCTGTTATAAAAGATCAGGCACCTTGTTTCCTAGATAACTCACTCTTGGAGTCCTGAGTCACCTGGATTATTTGCATATAGAGAGAATACTACCTGCATTAACTTCTAATTAACCTCCAGGCCTAATGTCAAGATTTTATGATTTTCATATTAAATCAATATACAATTATACATTATCATCTAGCTATCTATTTGCCTTAAAATTCTAGTAATTATCATATTCCCTATCAGTTGATACAGGTTTATGGCTGGCTAATTCTTACCAATGTAAAAACAAAACAAAAATAGGATGTCATGTACATTAACTTGAGAATATATTTTTAAATGGCTATTATTCTTGTTTCTGGAAGTAGGTAAGAGGCTAAAGTGTTGGTAGATAAGAAAGGAAAATCGTTAGATAAAGGCAAAAAAGAGCCTAGACCAAATATGAATTTCAAGGATATAAGCTCCTGTGGTTTCCATTTAGAGGTAGAGGATACAAGAGAATATATGATGAATATGCCAAGATTACTACTAAATGGCTGATTGTCTTACTAATTTATCCTTATTTTGTCCAAAGTTTAATTTGCCCAGATTTAGGTATAGATAAGTCATAAAGTAAGAGTCTATTGTTTATCTACTCAATTATCCTTTTGAGTTTTTGTTTGGACTTCATTTATTTTAGGAACCACTTTATATGTTTTGGTTCATGGCTCCTGATACATTGAATTTTAAGTAATTCTTTGTGCTGAAAGTAATAGGGACTTTAATTTTCCATAGATTTCAATGTACTGTGTTAAAAATTTATTAAATGAATTTTAAAAACAAGTGCTTTGACTTTACAGGACCATGCTATTTGTGGACTAACATTGAGTTACTATAGGAAGTTTTAACTTCCTTAAGGTTACTCAATTTTATTGAATCAAAATCTTCTAAATTGTTTGCTCAGTCTTACTCACCATATACCAGATGTAGAACCTAGCAGTTTCCCATAGGTACATGAGGTCATTTATGAAAGGAAACTATTGTTTACAAATTCATCATTGGAATCTTTTGGTACCATATATTTCAACACAGCTTTCTAAGCTTAGTATAAAGGAAAATGATGTCATGAATTTACTCTTACTGGAAATTCCTAAAATGAAGTTATTTTCATTTTCATGGAGCATGGAAGATTGACTTTCAACATCTGTGTTCTTTGGAGATTATTGTAATGCAGATAATCATTAAAGTACCATTTACCTACACTCTGACTACATTTTAAAGTATAAAGTATCAACTAGATCTTCTTGAATTTCTGATTTAGAAGAGCACAAATACAGTTTTCAGAATAAGTGAGAGTTATATAAATAGATTCAGAAACCCTATAATCTATCCCAATTTATTCTTAAGTGCACATGAAATACAGTAAAGCGAACATTCTAAGAAAAATTTAATTCACAGGAGACTATAAGTCCCAAGACTATTAAAATAATTATAGCTAAAATAATTTGTTAATAAACACACAATATAAAAAGAGGTAAATTGTGACATCAAACATAAAAGAGGGGCTCCCCTGGTGGCACAGTGGTTGAAAGTCTGCCTGCCAATGCAGGGGACACGGGTTTGTGCCCCGGTCCGGGAGGATCCCACATGCCGTGGAGCGGCTGGGCCCGTGAGCCATGGCCGCTGAGCCTGCATGTCCGGAGCCTGCGCGTCTGAAGCCTGTGCTCCTCAATGGGAGAGGCCACAACAGTGAGAGGCCCAAGTACCGCAAAAAAAAAAACATAAAAGGGGATGGGTATAAAGGAGTAGAGCTTTTGTGTGACCGAAGTTAAGTTTTTATTCATGTAAAATAGACCGTTGTATCTATAAAATGCTTTTTGTAAGCCTCATGATAATCACCAAACTAAAATCTATAGGAGATTCACAAAAGATAAAGAGAAGGGAATCAAATCATATCATTACAGAAAATTACCAATTCACAAAGGAAGGCACACAAGAGGAAGAAAGAAAAAAGTATAAAACAATCGGAAAACAATAAGATAGAATTAGTAAATCTTTAAATATAAATAATTACTCTAAATGTAAATGGATTGAATTCTCCAATCAAAGGTATAGAGTGCCTGGATGAATTAAAAAAAAAAAAAAGACCCAACTATATTCTACCTACAGGAGACTTACTTCAGCCTAAAGACACACATAGCCTCAAAGTGAGGCAATAGAAAAAGATATTCCATGCAATGGAAACAAAAACAGTGCAGGGGGAGCTATACTTACATTAGACAAAATAGACTCTAAACCAAAAATAGTAACAAGAGACAACGGTTATTATATAATGATCTATTTATCAAGAAGATATAATAATCATAAGTATATATGCACCCAACATCAGAGCACCTAAATTTATTAAGAAAATACTAACAGATCTGAAGGGAGATATTGACAATACAATAATAATAGGGGACTTCAGTACTCCACTTTCAACAATGGGTAGATCAACCAGACAGATGATCAATCAACAAAGAGACTTTGGACTTGAATGATACTTTAGACCAAATGGACCTAACAGATATAAATAGAACAGTCCATCCAGCAGCAATAGAATACACATTCTTCTCAAGTCCACATGGAACATTCTCTAGGATAGATCATATGAGAAGTCATAAAACAAGTCTTAGCACATTTAAGAAGATTGAAATCACACCAAGTATCTTATCCAACCACAGTGGTATGAAACTAGAAATCAATAACAGAAGGAAAGCTGAAAAATTCACAAATATGTAGACATTAAACAACACACTCCTGATCAACCAATGGGTCAAAGAAGAACTCAAACGGAAATTTAAAAAATCTTTAAACAAATGAAAATGGAAATGCTAAAAGCTGTGGAATGCTGAAAAAGCAGTTCCCCTAGAAGTTTATAGCAACAAATATATACATTAATACAAAGTAAAGATCTCAAATAAACAAGCTAACTTTGCACCTAAAGGAACTAGAAAAATCTTTTGATCTTTTATATAGAATATCCTAAACATGACACAAAAAAACCCTGTTAGAACTAATCAATAAATTCAGTAGTTATAGGATGAATAATTGACATACAGAAACCAGCTGCATTTCTATACACTAATGATGAACTATTTGAAAAAAAATGAAAAAAATCTCATTCACAGTAGTTTAAAAAAATACTTAGGATGATTTAACCAAGTAGGTGAATTATCTGTACACCTAAAACTACAATACTTTGATGAAAGAAACTGAAGAAGACACAAATGGTAACATATCCTGTGTTCATGTATTAGAAGAACTGATATTGTTAAAAGGTCTATGCTATCCAGAGTCATCTACAGGTTCAATGCAATTCCTATCAAATTCTAATGGCATATTTCACAGAAATATAAAGAATAAAACTGGAGGCATCACACTTCCTTATTTTAAACAATATTACAAAGTTACAGTAATCAAAACAACAGGATACTGGAATTAAAAACAGAGACATAAACCAGTGGAACAGAATTGAGAGCCCAGAAATAAATCTATGCATATATGATCAACTAATATTTGACAAGGGAACCAAGAATATTCAATGGTGAAAAGATAGTCTCTTCAATAAATTAAAACTGATAACCACGTTAAAGACAATGAAATTAGACCTCTATCTTACACTACTCACAAAAATTAACTCCAAATGAATTAAAGACTGAAAACTAAAAACTTAAACCATAAACTCCTTGAAGAAAACTTAGGGAAAAAGCTCCTTAACATTAGTCTTGGCAATAATTTTTTGGATATGATGCATAAGCAAAAAGCAAAAATCAATTAGGTGGAACTACATCAAATTATAAAGCTCTGACAGCAAAAGAAATAATAAATAAAATGAAAAGGCATCCTACTGAATGGGAAAAATATTTCAAATCCTGTATTTGATAAGGGGTTATATCAAAATATCCAAAGAATTCATACAACTCAATCTCAAAAACTAAAATAAAATAATGTGATTTAAAAGTGGGAAGAAGAACTGAATAGATGTTTTTCTAAAGAAGACAACCAAATAGTTAACAAGTAGATGAAAACATGGTCAATACCAATAATCATCAGGAAAATGCAAATTAAAGCCACAATGAGATATCACCTCACACCCATTAGAATGCCTATCACCAAAAAGAAAAGGCCTAAGTGTTGGCAAGAATGTGGAGAAAAGGGAACACTGTGGACTGTTACTGGGAATGTAAATCGGTGCAGCTTCTATAGAAAGCCCCATGGAGGTTTCTCAAAAAGCAAAAATAAAACTACCATATAGTTCAGCTATCCCGCTTCTGGATATATATCCAAAGAAAGGAAATCAAGATCACGAAAAGATATATGCACTCCCATGTTCATTGCACATTATTCACAATAGCCAACATATGGAAAGAATCTAAGTGTCCATTAATGAATGAATGGATAAAGAAGATACATATATATATACTGGAATATTCAGCCACAGAAAAAAAGGAAATTGTATCATTTGGGACAACACGTATGAACCTGGAGGGTATTATGCTAAATGAAATAAGTCAGACAGAGAAAGAAGAGATATGACCTCACTTATAACTTGTATAAGTTGAAAGTGTAGAAACAGAAAGTAGAATGGTGGTTACCAGGGGCTGAAGATTGGGGGAAATGGGAGGTGTTGGTCAAAGAGTACAAACTTCCAGTTATAAAATGAATAAGTTCTGGGGATTTAATGTACACCATGTGGATTATAGATAACTAAACTGTATTATATACTTGAAAGTTGCTAAGACAGTAAATCTTAAGTTTCTCACCACATGAAAGAAATAGTATTAGGTGAGCTGATGGAGGTCTTAGCTTACTCCAGCGGTAATCATCTTGTAATATATCAGTGTATCAAATCAACACATTGTATACCTTACACAATGTTATGTCAATAAAACTGGAAAAAAGATAAGCCAGGATATTATAAAAATTTATATGCTAATGTATATGAAATTTTAGACAAAGAATATTCTGAACAATATTTTAAAATAGACAAAGGTATTAAATCATCTTAACATAAAACAAACACAAACTATGCTTGAACCCAAGATAGATATTCCAGCAGTATCAAAAGATTAAGAAGAAGGAATAAGGGGCTCTCTGGTGGTACAGTGGTTAAGAATCTGCCTGCCAATGCACGGGACGTGGGTTCAAGCCCTGGTCTGGGATGATCCCAACATGCTGTGGAGCAACTAAGCCCGTGCGCCACAACTACTCATCCTGCACTCTAGATCCTGCGAGCCACAACTACTGAAGCCCGTGCACCTAGAGCCCATGCTCCACAAGAGAAGCCACCGCAGTGAGAAGCCCGCGCACCGAAATGAAGAGTAGCTCCCGCTCACCGCAACTAGAGAAGGCCCGCGCGCAGCAACAAAGACTCAAAGCAGCCAAAAATAAATAAATAAATGTATTTAAAAAAAAAAAAAGAAGGAATAATAATACACAATGTTCCTAACCAAGAGTGTTTTTATAACATTAAAATAGTAAATTTCCCAGAAAAATACAGAGGTAGGATGTCTTAATTAAATGTAGTATAAAATCATCTATTTAGTTCGAGTGAAACAAAGAGATATTCTCTTTTATTCTCCCATTAAAACTCCCATTATATATATTATGTCAGATTGAGGTAATAGTAAAGTGGTCATATTTTCTATTTATCACTTAATTTGCAAATAAAACAGAATACTGCTATTAAGGAAAAATATAAATGGACGGGTGTTGCTTTTCCTTTTCCAGATAACACAAAAATATTTTTGAACATACATTTTACTCTGCTGCTAAAAATTGCCTTTTATTCATACTTTTCCCAGCCAACAGCCAATTCCAATGGGTCATTTAAACAATCTATGACTACTCCACACTCTCTGGGCCTTGCCTAGCCTTGTGATCTGGAAAAATGAATTTTTTCCCCAGTGATATCAAACTGGTAGGGCCACTGGAGAGGTTTTGGAACAGGGCCAAGATCTCAATGTTCTTTTCCTTAACTGAATTCTAGGAGAACCCCAGATTTTCCCCAACGTGTAGCCATTCTTGAGACCAATATCTTACAATTATGCCAATTGATCATGTGGCAAAAACTTAAGTAATTAACATAGGATGAAGAGTATTTTTTTTAGGAACATGACCTTTATTTGAATAACTGAAATTTCATTGGAGAGTCAGTGACAGAAGAGAATAATCCAAAGATATCTAACAAATAGAGATTAATGCTATGTGGAAGAAAAATCTATATAACATAGATATGAATACTTTCCACAAAGAATGATACCTTAAATGAAAACACCTGAAAGTGGAAAGATGTGGGGGAAGAAACAATGGTTTTTGTATCGATCTAATGACTAATATAAAAGTCAATATTTATTTTAGTATCTTAATCTCCTTTTAAAAGGCTTTATTTTTAAAAATAACATTTGTATATCACAGTGCTCGTCTATGGAAGTATATTCTGGATGACAGAGATTGCACTCTTTCAATGGATATATAATTATAATTTTGCTACTTAAAATAATATTTGGATTTTTTTTTACTCATTTAAATACCTAAGACAGGGAATATAATTTTAAAACATCTTCTTGTCTTTCAGCAAGCTCCTCACATATCATAGGTTAAACTATAAGAGCAAATGTTAAGAATAATTTGGTTGAAGAAAATATTATATTTTATGACTTAAAATAAAATGAGGTTCTTAAAACAGAAAACTATAATCTTGCCAAGATAATTTTATACTCTGTCACGTACACAGTAGTCTGTTCTTGCAAAAATAAGAAAACCTTGTTATTCTTATATGATATTTAAAATTCCTGTTACTTTTCAACCTGCCAATTGCAAATAAATTTGATAAAAAGTTTCTACATAACACACATTTTGATAAGACATTCTGAAATATCTATATGCAGTAGCTACTGATGGCACACCCAGAAGCTATGCTGTCATTCTGAATAGATCCATCTGACTTATCACTTAGAAGTAACGTAGTTCCCTTTGGATCAAACACATACAGATGTTTAAGACTTATGGTACAAATTAGAGGGGGAAAATGGTCTTAAAAGAGCCTTCCTATTTAAAATGCAAAATTGTCTTTTAAAAATTCTCCTTATGGAAAACGAAAGCTTTCACTAAAGTTTTGTCTATACTGGTAATCATTCTCTATGAGATTTGCTAACGTTCACTGTCTATCCCCACTAGAAAGAAAAAAAAATGGATGTTTTCCATCTGCAGCAAAATAGAGTCAAAACAAACGTATTTAAATTGGAAACATTTGTGGCTAAAAGAGCTGTTCTCCATAAAAACATCTGGTTGTACTTTTAAGTCATTGCCAAATAAACACATGCTGGAAAATCTATTTTATGCCACACATGGTCACCCATGTAGATGTAGCTTAAAACTGTTTTCGTTTGAGGTCAACACCCTATATTAGGAAGGGAAGTACAGATTTGTGAGTGTGCAGTGATTTTTTTAACAGTACTACTGTAATGGCCATGGAAGTTTGAACGTGTCTAGTTTCTTCCAGACAAGGAAGAGAATATGACAGACAGTGTTTTTGATAATTCTCAGGTAGAGAATGCAAAGACTGAAATAACAATGGTTGTGGAACAGATCAAATAGCTACTTATTTGTGCACAAAGACTGTTTGTGGTTTCTGGTTTCAGTTAATTTGTTTTTTTTTTTTTCTTTTTTACATTGACTCAGAGAGGTAATCAACTGAAAAGATGTAAAGAGAACTTCAGACTATTTGGTTGACTAGGTTTATTTGTTAGTATAGGTAACCCCCAGATAACAATGGCTTAACACAGTAGAAGTTTCTTTTTCACTCAAGCCTAATGCAGATGTTTCTGGTTGGTGGGCAGCTTTCCATATTGTCTTTCAGGGATCCAGGTTCTTTCAGTCATGTGGCTCTCCCAATCCGTAAGGCTCAAAGACTACTGAAGGTTTTTCTTATCTAATCACAGTACAGAGTTTAAAGGATTATGCTGGATATTTTTACATGCCAGGCCTGGTATTGTGTACTACACTTCTTTCCACATCTTATTGGCCATACCTAGTGAAAGGAAGGCTCAAAAATGTCCTCTAGCTGTGTAGCAGGAAATATAGATCATGGGTTTTGGTAAATGCAAAGTTATCTCTGCTGCTCTCAGGAGTAGAGGTAGGAAGTTCTTCAAATATTAAAACACAATATTTTATATTTTATTATATATCATGCAAGTGTCAGAACAGGGTCATATAAACTATTTCAAAATAAGCATAACTGGACTTTGTCTCTCGTTTTCACAAAGGATATCAACTACCTATAAATTAACCCTCAAGTATGCTTCTGAATATGTGTCACAGGCACTCATGAATATACCCACTACTGCCACACCATCTTTTATCTGCTTAGCAGCTTCTGGGTTCCACTATTTTCACTCACCATGTACCACTTATTGCTACATCTGCCACCATCTCCTGGTGGATCATCTGCTAGATTCTGCTGTATCTAAACTACTCTGCACATTTAAAGACGAGACAGGACAGACCTTTGCAATGTCAAATTTATACAGTGTTCTGTTGCAAAATGAAGAAAAGGCTGTTAGAGGTGTACCCACATGTAGGGGAGACAAAATTTTACTCTACCTTCTTAGAGTCTCCACCTGGGCCTGGGAATTAAATGGACATAAAACAGATCAACAGGAGAAAAGCATATACATTTCTACACGTATATGGAAGCTTCCAAAGGAAAATACTCAAAAAGCCAATAGACCCAAGTGCTTATATATTATATACTAGGTTGAAAAAAGAAAAGCGATTGTGGAAAAATAACTAAAATATATGGGAAGACTAAAGGAAGATAAAAGTAATTTTAACATTATCTATTTGTACAGCTTTCTCTTGGCTTCCCATCTCTGGTCATAAGTTTTCTTTCCTCCTGGTATAGGGAGGAAATCTTTCACATGAGAGTTTTATCTATTATATGTGCTTCATCTTTATATATTTCTCCCTTCTTTCTCCCCTCTCTAAAATGTCTATCCCTTTTTACTGAGAACAGTGGTGTTCAATTTAGAACAATCCCCAGTTTTTAAAAACTCTAATAAAACTCACCGAATTTCAGGGTCAGATTCATGCACTAGTGGTGAATGAGAGAATCTGTATATAAGAATATAGAGACAGGGACTATATGTGCCAGACTAGAGGGGGCAGCTACCATCTAACTTGAGCCAACAGTTGTCGTAAAGGAATGCATACAGTGTGTTGCCAAATCTTATGATTTTCCAAGGAAGTTAGGAATTTGGATTTTTTAATGTGCAATCTCCAGATTTTTAATTACTGGCATTTTACTCACTTTAAAAAAAAATGGGTTTCTAATGTGCAATGCCTGAATGAGGTCCATTTGTACCCTCAGTTATTTTTATGGATGGGAAATTAAGAGACTGCATTCTCCATAGTTGGTTGTATTCCAGATTTAATAACCATTCCATATTTAGAGGTTCACTCATTCATTCATTCAGTTTGTACATTCATTCAGTATTCCATTATTCAACAAATTTTGTACTATGTGCAATGCACACAATACTAAGATGAAAATAAATTATCTCTGCCTTCGAGGTGCTCATAACAAGTATGTCTTGTTAGAGACATACTAACAAGCAACTAAAATGCCTCTTTATAAGTGCATTAATGATAGAAGGAGTGATTAACTCTATCTGAGGATGATATTTAATGATAACTGGGAGTTTGCCAGGGAGAAAAGGCATGGAAAAAACAGTATAGAAAGCCTAGGTGGTTTAAAACAGCAGAGTACAGTTGGGAAAACCTGCAGAAGTTCTACATGGCTTGAGCAGAAGATGCTATTGGGAGTGGTGGAAACCAAAAAATGTAGATTTGTGAGAATAAACAATACCTGATACAGCACTTATAAGATTGCTAAATACGAACATTGATCGTTATCATCACAACTATATTCATTAGCATATTATTTGATTACAAAACTGAGTCACAGAAAAGAACTATTTGGGATATGAGAATTTGATAATTCATATAGCAAATATAAATTTTATTTTACTAAAAGATGAGCACTTATTATATTTTTTTTCTGTCTTAGAGGTTTTTTCCTCTCTCAAGAAGGTAAAGGGATTGACTAGTAGAGCTGCTATTTTAGATTTAAATCTGAAAGAACAAGGATTAAGTAACATTAATGCTATCTGGGGAAAAGTGACCATGTCATTTAAATGTGTGTGTGATGGCCAAGGCAGAAAACACTGAGTGTGAGCAAAGATATTTCCCATACATTAGACATATGGGCTTCCTCAACTTCAAGAAAAAGACTTTACAGCTTAAAATTCTTGTGGCTAAAGAAGAGAGGGAGTATTTCCAAACTATAATTTCAAGATTAGTTCCTTTCAAGCAGGAAAAAGGTAAATTAGCTAAAAGACATGTGGCTTATTAAAACACTCTATAATGTTGATGAAAAACTAAAATTATGGCACAATAATTCCCTGCTAATATCACTATTAATTAATATGTGTTCCATGTGCCAGACACCATAATCAATACAACCTGGGTATTAGTATACTTATTTTATGAAAAAGACCCAGGAGACTTAAACAAACTCAGCATTTCCCAAAATAATGTAATAGATATTATGGGATATATTGTAGGCTTTGTGGCTATGCGGTTAGGGTTCCAACCAAACTATCTTTGATATAATTATTAACACTCATTTTGTTCTCAAATATAAAAGAATACAAATAGAAGTTAGTAGAGAATAAAATATCACTTCTTACCATTATTATGGAACCAATCAACCTTCCTTTGCGGGTATTTGAATAGAGTTCAGAACACTGCATTTCATAAATTTACAGACATGCCTTTGGAAAAAATAACTACATTTTGGAGAACACTTGAGATTATATCACCTAAAATACAATGACAGGACTAGTGATGTTTAAAGTAGATAATAGGACCATTGAATAATTGAGGAAAATACCAATATTCCTTTTCAAATTCATGAAACAATAAGAATTGCAATGAAGCTTGTTTAGCTCCAGAGAACAAATTTGGGGTGATGAGTGGACGATAAAGAGAAAGGTTATGGATATGAATACCTCTACGAGCCAAGAAATGTCATAGATGTCATACATATGCCATATATATAATAATAATTTTTAAAGCCTGTGAGGAAAACGTTGTCTTCATTTTAAAGAGAAGAAAAGTGAGGGGTTTGGACAAATTATAAATAAGAGAGTTATTAAGTGGTAAGCAGACTTCCAGCTCTCTTCCCCATCAAACCATGTGTACAAATAGAGTTCTCCAAGAATGGAGTGAAATGTCAACATATCCATTCGTGATCTTGGTTCCCTTATGTGCAAAAGGGAATACTGGAAGTGAATATTATGTTCTCTCTAGTTCCAGAAAAGATTGCCTCATGTTATTCTATTAGATTCATCACTATTTAGATTGCTTTCATATGTTCAGTTCATATATTTAAGTGTATGAATAAATTCTTTCGTTATCACAACTTCAGGAAGTAGAGGGATTAGTGTAATTAACTTTGACTCTTTAAGACTATTTAAATCTCAGCAAAATATTTTCCAGCTTTCATTTTGTGACAGATTGACTAGGCATGACCCATATACTGGTTGATAATTTTAAGACTTCAAGGCCTGACTACTTCTCCAAACTACATGAACAATGAAACTTGCAAAGGAATATTTTATGGAAGCAAAAGAGAAAAAGAAATTTATTTGTCCTTGATTTTTTTCTCTTCATTCTCCATTTGTCATCATAAACATTCTATTCAGGAAAAACAAAGCCAAAAACAGAGTGCCTTTTGCAGTGGTTAAGAATCGCCTGCCAATGAAGGGGTAAAGGGGTTTGAGCCCTGGTCCGGGAAGATCCCACATGCCAGGGAGTAACTAAGCCCGTACACCACAGCTACTGAGCCTGCGCTCTAGAACCCATGAGCCATAACTACTGAGCCCACGAGCCACAACTACTGAAGCCCGTGCACTGCAAGGAAGAGTAGCATCCCCCTCGCCACACTAGAGAAAGCCCGAGAGCAGCAACGAAGATCCAATGCAGCCAAAAATAAAATAAATAAATTTAAACAAACAAAAAAGACAGAGTGCCTTTTAACTGTGTACCTTTTCTATCAGGGGTAAATTAGCAATTTATTTTTAAAAATTTAGGCTCTTTGAAGTTTTTTGGGAGATTTCAGAAAAGAAGGTAATTAAAAACCCACCAACCAACCAAATAATGGACAAATACCTGAATGATTTTTAGTCTTACTGAAATAAATTGTATAATACTAAATAAACAGATCAACCAGAAAAATACTACTACTGTGTAAAATCTTTATCTGTTAGTTTGAAATCCTAAATGAGGGAATTCATGTATCAATGGGATTTTTCCAGTTATAAGATTAAATAATATATGAGAAACCAATTATAAACTCTCATTTCCTCCAAGGGTTACTTAAGCCTTTGGTTCAAAAGACCTTGAGTTACTCACAAAAGATCTGTATTTTTCAGACACGCAACCAGTGACTCAACAGGATGAGTAACAAACAGACCAGCCCTCTTCTTTTCTCCCCCACTACCCTCTGTTCTTCCCTGCTTAGCCAAAACACACAAATCAATTGATTGTTTTCAGCATGCCCTTCTGTTGCTTATTTTAGTTCTTGACTTTCAAAGATGCTTTAAAAAAAACTATAGCTTTTTCACACATTAAACTATATTTTAGAAGGAGTTGACTAACATAATCATTGAGAGGAAAAAAACATTATATAAGCATATAAATGTAATAATAAATGTATCTATCTATCTGTCTATCCAGGTCCCGGGAGGAACTATGAAATCTGTACTGGAGGCATTCTAAAGTTCATTTCAATATCATAAATCAAATCCTTGAACTTTTCTCTGAATCAGTTTTATAAGATGTTGAATCCAGAAAGAACTCAATGACAAACTCTTGTCCATAGTTTGCCCCTTATAGTAATTATTTCAAATAATCCTTAAGCCTAGTGTTCTTCCAGTTATTGAGATGGCTCCTTGAAGAAAAGAAAAAATAATCCCTGACCTCATATAGTTTACATTGCAGTGAGTGGAATCTGACAATAGATATTATAAACAACTGCATAGTATTTTAAAGGATGATTACTATAGATGAAAATAAGACAGGGAAAGAAGGAAGAGTTTCTATTTAAATCAGAAGTTTACCAACTTCAAAAAGAAAGTGACAATTGAGCAAAAACTTGAAGGAGATGACGGATCAAGACATGTGAACATCCAGGGGAAGAATGTTCCAGGCAGAAAGAATGGTCATTTCAAAGGGACCGAGGCAGCACTGTGTTTGGCAGGATGTGCATGCCAGACAGTTTTGGACTTTAATATAAGATTCTGTAAGAATATACATCCTTAAGATTCAAAGGAATTAAATTCTCACAGTAGAATTTAAGCCATAATATCATGGTAGACACAGAGTCTTTTGTTCATTCATTCATTCAAAGACCAAAAAGATAAATAACAAGCCTTTCATTGTCCTGAGCAATGGAAACACAAACATGAGTTAGACAATAAGGAAACACTCATGTAAGCAAAGCTTTACATTCTATGTTATAAGTGCCATAATAGAGTGTGTACAGAACTCTTGTAGATGATAGTAGGCTGGGTGACTAACTATCCTGGGGAAATCATGAATGTCTTCACTGAGGAAATGATGTTTGATTTCATTCCTGAAGAATGAGTAAGATTTTACAAGGAATAAATCAGAAAGAGGCTTTTTTGGACACAGAATCATATCTGTAAAAATGGAGGCATTAAAGAGACTATGAAGAACCCTTGATTTTACTGGATGTGTGGTACATGAGAAGGGGAAAGGAGAAATGAGCAAAATGTGAGGTACTGCATGCTAAGTTGTTTGGCCTCTCTTTTGTAAGGAGAATGTTTTAGCAGAAAACTGACATAATCAGGTTTGTAAATTAGACCTATTTGATGGTGGGTTGGAGGATGAATTGTACCATCCAGGCAACCTTCTACATTTACCATCTGTTCATAAGAGATCCCTGTAGATACATGTATAAAGATGCTTTAATTCTTTAGGGAGAGGTTCATAACATAACAGAGGAATCTTACTGCAAGTGTTGATGTTGAACAGAACTCAGAATAGGATAGATTATTCCCCAAAATATTCAAATCACAATCCCACGGGGTGTACGATGTGAGGATCCACAAGATTCTGTTCTAGATTTTGAACTATTTAATGAGGTATCCTAAGTAACTCTAAAGCAATATAAAATATTTGTTGAGTGTTTCTCATATATCCTGTACTGTGCTTGTTCCTTTCATGAATTACCTCAAATACTCTTCATAACAGCTCTGAGGTAGTTACTATAACTTCCCACCTATTATAAATGAGGGAAATGATGTGTAGGAAGGTTAAATAACATCCATAGAAGTAACAACTTTACTGAAATCAGGTACCTTTGATTACAAATACTTTGCTATACTACTTCCCTGAAAATTTGGCCTCTCTATATAAGAATCTCTAGTAGTTTGCCATTGAGGCATAGCACACCTAGGAATTATTTTCTTTCTACAGTTTTGAACTTGCTCTAGTTATGCTTTGAGATCTGTTTGAGTGATTAGAAAGATATATTGAGGTTTATCATGGCAAGAACTTGAGAAGGGTATGAAATTTTGCTTATTTGTAAGCAGAGAGGTTTGCTTCCCATAGCTTCATGGTTGCTGCTATGAGAACCATGGTTGCTCATGGTGGAAGATATAAGTCTCTTGGGTCAGAGACAAAGTACATTATTACTCAAGGGAACTGCAGAAGCCAGAGTGTCAGCATTCACACTGGTTCTTAAGTCCTGAATTTCAAAGAGTGATTCAAAGAGGCCACGTGATGCCTGCGTATGCAGTGGGTTGAGTTATAAGAGAGGATCTTTGAGTTTAGGGAACTCAAATCTTTTATAAGTGTTATTATGTCTGCCTGAATTTTGCATTGGAGGGAGACTTTATTATATTGGACACTAAATAAACTAATCCCTTATTCTAGTTACATTATTTCTATCTTTCAAGACTGTTCCCTACACAGAAATCCTTAAAGATAGTCTAGAACAAAGGTGGTCAGGTTCTGTGTTCACAAGACCAATAGAAATGCAAGAAATCTATGGGGAATTGTCTCCTAGCATCTCACTCAAAAGGAAACTGTGCCTAGAGTATATGTGAGTAAATCTAACCTACCACCATTTCTAACTTACATACCTGGAGTCCCATGGCACCCTTGAGATGCAAACATTTCCTAGAACTTAATTAGGTCATCTAAGCCAAGTTCAATCCACTGCCACAGCTAGATAGAAGCTTGTTGATTTCATTTCATGATTAATAAGGCTGTGTGGAAATCATTTTTAATCCAATATAGAAAACTCTCAATCCTTGGTAGATTTTGATGCCACCATTAAAGGGTGATGTGCTTCAAAGGATTTTTCTAGCACTGTGACTGGTTGAATCCTATATACCCTTGTTTTTCTCAGTGGTAGAGAGACACTACTGGCAAAATAATTTAAATTTTAAAGCACTTCTAATCTAGATAATGCTCCACATCATCCTGATTCTCTTAGGGTCATGAACGAAAATGTGAAAATTTTCTTTTTACCAAACACAACTTAATTGTTCCAATCAATAAATCAAGAAACCATTTCAATTTGTAAAGCCTATAAACTTAGATTATTTTTCAGGCGGGCTATTGACACAAAAATTGAAGATCACACAATTTCCTTAGCTGATTTTTGGATGAAATATAACATAAAGCATGCACATAAAATCATGAGAGCATCAGGAAAGAAGGAATAGCAAATAATATGCATGCAGTATGGTAGAAATATTTACCACATTGTGCAAATAACTTTGCAGGATTCCAATCAAACACAAATGGAGTTAATATAAGAAACAGAGGATTGTGGGAATGTTGACGCTGCCACCATTTGAGAAACTCCAGATATGCAGCCGGAGGAACACAGTGAAGGTGACTTATCAATGAAAATGAAGAAAATGGCTGTGATAAAAAGGATGAAGCTGTCCCAGAGGCAGTGACATCGTCAAAAACTTCTCATTAAAGGAAATCTCAAAGACATGTAACTACGTTGAAAGTGCAAATGATAAAATATGGGAAGCTCATCCAGCCTAGAAAGAAATAGGACAACTTGCCATGGCACAGAAATGATCCTTGTTCTATATCTCAAATTATATGATGAGAAGAAAGCAAGCACTGTTCAAACTAATTTGGATAAGTTTTTTTTTTTACAAAAAAATAAAACATTTTGATTTTCATTTGAATTCCAGTGAATCAAATAAATATCCTTTTATTACTTTTAAATTACCTATCCATATATGTGTGTACATATATGATTGTTTATAATATATATATTCCACATACCAGAGATTATTCTATAAGTATAAAGTATAAGTATCTTTCCATATTCCTGACAACAACTTATTTTGGGTACTCCTCACATAGAAAGCTATAAAAGTCTTTTTACCACTGTACCCTCCACTTTCTCACCTTGCTAGTCAACCCTTAGTGGCCCTTCATATGAATCTTTCTAAAATGCATTTGTAGTCATGTCATAGCTTAACTCAAAAGTGAATAATGAGAAACTGCTGTGTATTTCATTTTACAAAACTATTTTTCCAGGGCTTCCCTGGTGGCGCAGTGGTTGAGAGTCCGCCTGCTGATGCAGGGGACAAGGGTTCGTGCCCCGGTCCGGGAAGATCCCACATGCCGTGGAGCGGCTGGGCCCGTGAGCCATGGCCGCTGAGCCTGCGTGTCCGGAGCCTGTGCTCCGCAACGGGAGAGGCCACAACAGTGAGAGGCCCAGAAAAAAAAAAAAAAAAAAAAAAAAATATATATATATTTTCAACATCCTAATTTTGCTCATACTACCTTCACCACCAGTTTCTCATTCTCCCCTTTTCTTCTTCCCTTTATTACATGAATGCATAAATTAATAAATAAATTAGCAAATATTAGTGGTGAAATATTTCATATAAATGAAGTAAATTAAGGTAACATTCTCCAAAGTGTATTCTAACACACAAGAAAATGTGGAAAATAATCTACTGTACTATTGGAAGGAAACATTAGAATTTCTATTTACACTTAAAAAATCTGAAATATAAAAGAGAAGCTAAGTTTTAATATTCATTTAGGCAGTGGCATTATTATGGCTCCTCACGTCAAACACTCACAAGCCACATGGAGGTCAGAGTAGGAATCCCACTGTACGACAAGGGATATTTGCTTACATCGGGCATGTTGCATCATTTGCACATCATGTAAATATGACTGAAGTGAATTTATGTATTATATCATCTTGTTTAAACTAAATCTCTCTTTGCTAATTAAAAAATAAATTTAAATTCAATGAAACGAGTGAAGAAAAACATAGGGGGAGCAATAAATGACACTGGACATGCATGCTTGATGCTGGTATTAGGAGTTAAAAATTGATCTACCAATAAGGCAGCCAAAAACCTTCAATATTATTCAGAAAAAGTTGTTGCAACGTGGATTTGAATGTATTATTATTAATAAAGAATTTCAGCTGAAGTGCTTATTTTTCTTGGAGATATTAGCTCATGGTGGCTTGAAGACATCAGAGTTAGCAAAATGTCAATATTATGCGATATTTCTAGCAATGTTGCAAATTAGGAGTATATTTGGAGCCTGACAAAATTTTACCAATTTGGCAATAAATGTATATTAGCAAAAGTCAAAAGTCTACATTTGATTAAGGTAATAATTGATATTTATACAGTAGAAATATGGCTAAAAGAGCTCATGTGTAATAATAGACAAGGCAAAATGCATTGCTTTGTTATTAATTTTTTGGCAGATATTAATTTTTTGGTAGATGTAGAGAAATGTTAAAGTTTTAAATAAACTATTACTAGAACTAACAATTTAGTATGAGGTTGTTGCACTATAGTTGGATACAAGTGCAGGCTTTAAACATGCTTAGCTTATGGTATTTATTAGATTCTATTTTGGTAACAAAAAATTTGAAGAATTACTTTTTTTGAACCACAAAAGGAAAAATTCACTAAAGAAAAAGGGCTCTCACACACACACACAAATGACCACTCTAAAGAAGATAAAATTAAGGGGGGGAATCTAATGATAATCTCTGATAAAATGGCTACTTTGTATTAAAAATAAACAAAGGAATCAAGAATTAGCTTATAGAAATAGCATCATACGTGACATATCAATACGTTCACTTTCATTATTCACAGCAAGTTACTGCAGCAGAGATGGAGAAGTTTAAGACAGAAAGGGAAAAAAGTAATCATCAAAGTGGCTACTTTGGAGATTGAGGTGAGGAAACAGATCTTTAAAAATCATAATGTTTTATAAAGAGGTGAGGAAAATAATGAGAATACATCTTCCTATACATGTTTACTTGTTATTAAATGTCACAGTGTTCAAAGAATTGTCAAGTTTAAGGATGAGTTATGTAACTTTCCTTCCAAAAAGAAAAGTCTTCCAAATGTGTTTACCATTTCTGTAATATTCAAGTGCTTTGTGGAGGATCATAATAATAGAAAGTACTCTATCAGTCCCCTAGAGATCAATGTGGCATTTAATGATGAATAAGAAAGCAACTGCTTTCGGAAAAAAACTCATGCTATGGAGAGATGCATTTGGAAATGTTTCCACCATTCTATGATTCAAATCACTGAAAGTGTGCCACCTACAAAAACTCTGATGTCAGCCCACTTGTACTGGAAAACAGAATTTTCTAATCAGTTTAAAAATCTTCCACATGAAAAGACTCAGCAGATTTTAAACTAACTGATTAAAAATGTAAAATGCAATACTTTCCTATTAGTTTGAAATGAAATTAGATTTACATCAAAGGTTAAGAACATTTTATGGCTGTCAATATTCAATACTTTTGAGCACTGGCAGATAAAACTAAAAGATGAGTTCATGATTTATTAACTACAAAATGATGTACTTCTTCCATTTAGTTCTACACATATTTGTGAGGGATCTATGGCATCTTTTCCATCTTTAACAACCACCGAGTTAAATACAAACTGACATTTGACCCTGGCTATGAATATATTATATTACACAATGCAAAAATTGGACCATCAATAATAATGAAGCACATTCATTTGCTTTCACTATAAGTATTATTAAATAATATAATCAACATTATATTTATATACTTAAATTATATAAAATTATATACCTAATTATATAAAATATAATTGAGTTTAATATGTCAAATGCTTCTTGCATGATTAATAAGTTTTTAAAGAAACATTATTTGATTTATCTCTAGCAGATTCTTCATCTCATTATGAAATAGTATTAATGATAGAAAGCACTATGTACCATGTTATTTATACTTTAAAGAGAGAAAAACATTTTATTGTAGTATATTCATGTCATTTTGCATTCAAGAATATTTATGATAAATATAATACAATATGCATAACAATGTGATACAGTCTTTTTCATGTATCATTCTTCTAAATTTACTCTAATTTTTCTTTATATTTTATAGCATATATTATGCCATATTTAATATAAATAGTTTATAAATATATAAATGTACATATATTGATAGACACCCACTAAAACCATTTTACTGATAAGATCAAAAAACTTTGGTACTTAAAAGCTTCTTTTTTTTTTTTTGCGGTACGTGGGCCCCTCACTGCTGTGGCCTCTCCTGCCGCGGCTCCAGAAGTGCAGGCCCAGTGACCACGGCCCACGGGCCCAGCCGCTCTGTGGCACGCGGTATTCTCCCAGACCCGCGTCCCCTGCATCGGCAGGCGGACTCCCCACCACTGCGCCACCAGGGAAGCCCAAAAAGCTTCATTTTACAGAAGTCACATCTTCCTTGAAGCTTTCTTTTCCCCTTTTTGGAAGTGTCTCTTCTCTCTCCTGAACTTTGACACTATTTTACTGAAACCTATCACCCACTCTGCTATGCTTTAGTTATTTTTATCCCTCCATTATCTTTGCTAGGTTACAAAGAACCTAAGAATGGTTCTTGATCACCTCTGGAGCTCCTCAGACATCAAGTGAGTACTGAGTGCATTGGTGGTGGCACTCAGAAATACATGTTGACTGAATTGTCTTAGGGTATACAAATATATACAGAGTAATGTTAAAAATAACTCTTTATCCTATTATAGAGCACTTTCTATTACGTAAACAAGGATTAAACTGCAAATCAGTGGGGATCGGGAAGATGGCGGAACAGTAAGACACGGAGATACCTTCCTACCCACAGATACACCAGAAATACATCTACACGTGGAAAAACTCCTACAGAACACCTACTGAACGCTGGCAGAAGACCTCAGACCTCCCCAAAGGCAAGAAACTCCCCATGTACCTGGGTAAGGCAAAAGAAAAAAGAATAAACAGAGACAAAAGGATAGGGACGGGACCTGCACCAGTGGGAGGGCGCCATGAAGGAGGAAAGGTTTCCATACACTAGGAAGCCCCTTCGTGGGCGGAGGCTACGGGTGGCGGAGGGGGAAAGCTTCGGAGCCGCGGGGGAGAGCACAGCAACAGGGGTGTGGAGGGCAAAGTGGAAAGATTCCCACATAGAGGATCGGTGCCGACCGGCACTCACCAGCCCGAGAGGCCTGTCTGCTCACCCGCCGGGGTGGGTGGGGCTGGGAGCTGAGGCTCAGGCTTCTGTCGGAGTGCAGGGAGAGGACTGGGGTTGGCGGCGTGAACACAGCGTGCAGGGGGTTAGTGCACCATGGATAGCCGGGAGGGAGTCCGGGGAAAAGTCTGGACCTGCTGAAGAGGCAAGAGACTTTTTCTTCCCTCTTTGTTTCCTGGTGCGCGAGGAGAGGGGATTAAGAGCGCTGCTTAAAGGAGCTCCAGAGACGGGCACGAGCCGCGGCTAAAAGCACGGACCCCAGAGACGGGCATGAGACGCTAAGGCTGCTGCTGCCGCCACCAAGAAGCCTGTGTGCGAGCACAGGTCACTATCCACACCTCCCCTCCTGGGAGCCTGTACAGTCCGCCACTGCCAGGATCTAGGGACAACTTCCCCGGGAGAACACACGGCACGCCACAGGTTGGTGCAACGTCCCGCCGGCCTCTGCCGTCGCAGGCGCGCCCCACACTCTGTACCCCTCCCTCCCCCCAGCCTGAGTGAGCCAGAGCCCCCGAATCAGCGGCTCCTTTAACCTCGTCCTGTCTGAGCGAAGAACAGACGCTCTCCGGCGACCTACATGCAGACGCGGGGCCAAATCCAAAGCTGAGCCCCGGGAGCTGTGCAAACAAGGAAGAGAAGGGGAAATCTCTCCCAGCAGCCTCAGCCTCACTGCTCTCCCAGAAGCAGTGGATTAAAGCTCCACAATCAACTTGATGTACCCTGCATCTGGGGAATACGTGAATAGACAACGAATCATCCCAAATTGAGGAGGTGGATTTTGAGAGCAAGATTTATGTTTATTTCCCCTTTTCCTCTTTTTGTGAGTGTGTATGTGTATGCTTCTGTGTGAGATTTTGTCTGTATAGCTTTGCTTCCACCATTTGTCGTAGGGTTCTATCCGTCCGTTTTTTTGTTTTATTTTTCTTAAAAAAATTCTGAGCCATGTGGATGAAAGGCTCTTGGTGCTGCAGCCAGGAGTCAGTGCTGTTCCTCTGAGGTGGGAGAGCCAACTTCAGGACACTGGTCCACAAGAGACCTCCCAGCTCCCAGCGACCTCCCAACGACCAGAAAGCTACAGTGCTGGACACCCTATGCCAAACAACTAGAAAGACAGGAATATAACCCCACCCATTAGCAGAGAGGCTGCCTAAAATCATAATAAGTCCACAGACACCCCAAAACACACCAACAGACATGGACCTGCCCACCAGAAAGACAAGATCCAGCCTCATCCACCAGAACACAGGCACTAGTCCCCTCCACCAGGAAGCCTACACAACCCACTGAACCAACTTTAGCCACTGGGGACAGATACCAAAAACAACGGGAACTACACACCTGCAGCCTGCAAAAAGACCCCAAACACAGTAAGATAAGCAAAATGAGAAGACAGAAAAACACACAGCAGATGAACGAGCAAGATAAAAACCCACCAGACCTAACAAATGAAGAGGAAATAGGCAGTCTACCTGGAAAAGAATTCAGAATAATGATAGTAAAGATGATCCAAAATCTTGGAAACAGAAGAGACAAAATGCAAGAAACATTTAACAAGGACGTAGAAGAACTAAAGATGAAACAAGCAATGATGAACAACCCAATAAATGAAATGAAAAGTACTCTAGATGGGATCAATAGCAGAATAACTGAGGCAGAACAGATAAGTGACCTGATAGAAAAAATAGTGGAGATAACTATTGCAGAGCAGAATAAAGAAAAAAGAATGAAAAGAACTAAGGACAGTCTCACCTCTGGGACAACATTAAACACACCAACATTCGAATTATAGGGGTTCCAGAAGTAGAAGAGAAAAAGTAAGGGACTAAGAAAATATTTGAAGAGATTATAGTTGAAAACTTCCCTAATATGGGAAAGGAAATAGTTAATCAAGTCCAGGAAGCACAGAGAGTCCCATACAGGATAAATTCAAGGAGAAATACGCCAAGACACATATTAATCAAACTGTCAAAAATTAAATACAAAGAAAACATATTAAAAGCAGCAAGGGAAAAACAACAAATAACACACAAGGGAATCCCCATAAGGTTAACAGCTGATCTCTCAGCAGAAACTCTGTAAGCCAGAAGGGACTGGCAGGACATATTGAAAGTGATGAAGGAGAAAAACCTGCAACCAAGATTACTCTACCCAGCAAGGATCTCATTCAGATTTGATGGAGAAATTAAAACCTTTACAGACAAGCAAAAGCTGAGAGAGTTCAGCACCACCAAACCAGCTTTACAACAAATTCTAAAGGAACTTCTCGAGGCAAGAAACACAAGAGAAGGAAAAGACCTACAATAACGAACCCAAAACAATTAAAAAATGCTAATATGAACATACATATCGATTATTTCCTTAAATGTAAATGGACTAAATGCTCCCACCAAAAGATACAGACGGACTGAATGGATACAAAAACAAGAGCCATATATATGCTGTCTACAAGAGACCCACTTCAGACCTAGAGACACATACAGACTGAAAGTGACGGGATAGAAAAAGATATTCCATGCAAATGGAAACCAAAAGAAAGCTGGAGTAGCAATTCTCATATCAGACAAAATAGACTTTAAAATGAAGACTATTAGAAGAGACAAAGAAGGACACTACATAATGATCAAGGGATCGATCCAAGAAGAACATATAACAATTATAAATATTTATGCACCCAACATAGGAGCACCTCAATACATAAGGCAAATACTAACAGCCATAAAGGGGGAAATCGACAGTAACACATTCATACTAGGGGACTTTAACACCCCATTTTCACCAATGGACAGATCATCCAAAATGAACATAAATAAGGAAACACAAGCTTTAAATGATACATTAAACAAGAGGGGCTTAATTGATATTTATAGGACATTTCATCCAAAAACAACAGAATACACATTTTTCTCAAGTGCTCATGGAACATTCTCCAGGATAGATCATATCTTGGGTCACAAATCAAGCCGTGGTAAAATTAATAAAATTGAAATTGTATCAAGTATCTTTTCCGACCACAGTGCTATGAGACTAGATATCAATTACAGTAAAAGATCTGTAAAAAATACAAACACATGGAGGCTAAACAATACACTACTTAATAACAAGGTGATCACTGAAGAAATCAAAGAGGAAATCAAAAAATACCTAGAATCAAATGACGATGGAGACACGACGAACCAAAACCTATGGGATGCAGCAAAAGCAGTTCTAAGAGGGAAGTTTATAGCAATACAATCCTACCTTAAGAAACATGAAACTTCTCGAATAAACAACATAACCTTGCACCTAAAGCAATTAGAGAAAGAAGAACAAAAAAACCCCAAAGTTAGCAGAGGAAAGAAATCATAAAAATCAGATCAGAAATAAATGAAAAAGAAATGAAGGAAACGATAGCAAAGATCAATAAAACTAAAAGCTGGTGCTTTGAGAAGATAAACAAAATTGATAAACCATTAGCCAGACTCATCAAGAAAAAAAGGGAGAAGACTCAAATCAATAGAAATAGAAATGAAAAAGAAGAAGTAACAACTGACACTGCAGAAATACAAAAGATCATGAGAGATTACTACAAGCAACTCTATGCCAATAAAATGGACAACCTGGAAGAAATGGACAAATTCTTAGAAATGCACAACGTGCCGAGACTGAATCAGGAACAAATAGAAAATATGAACAGACCAATCACAAGCACTGAAATAGAAACTGTGATTAAAAATCTTCCAACAAACAAAAGCCCAGGACCAGATGGCTTCACAGGTGAATTCTATCAAACATTTAGAGAAGAGCTAACAGCTATCCTTCTCAAACTCTTCCAAAATATAGCAGAGGGAGGAACACTTCCAAACTAATTCTATGAGGCCACCATCACCCTGATACCAAAACCAGACAAGGATGTCACAAAGAAAGAAACTACAGGCCAATATCACTGATGAACATAGATGCAAAAATCCTCAACAAAATACTGGCAAACAGAATCCAACAACACATTAAAAGGATCATACACCATGATCAAGTGGGGTTTATCCCAGGAATGCAAAGATTCTTCAATATACGCAAATCAATCAACGTGATATACCATATTGACAAACTGAAGGAGAAAAACTATATGATCATCTCAATAGATGCAGAGAAAGCTTTCGACAAAATTCAGCACCCATTTATGATAAAAACCCTGCAGAAAGTAGGCATAGAGGGAACTTTCCTCAACATAATGAAGGCCATATATGACAAGCCCACAGCGACATCGTCCTCAATGGTGAAAAACTGAAAGCATTTCCACTAAGATCAGGAACAAGACAAGGTTGCCCACTCTCACCACTCTTTTATTTTATTTTTTGCAGTATGCGGGCCTCACACTGCTGTGGCCTCTCCCGTTGCAGAGCACAGGCTCCGGACGCACAGGCCCAGCAGCCATGGCTCATGGGCCCAGCTGCTCTGCAGCATGTGGGATCCTCCCGGACTGGGGCACGAACCCACGTCCCCTGCATCGGCAGGCGGACTCTTAACCACTGCGCCACCAGGGAAGCCCCTCACCACTCTTATTCAACATAGTTTTGGAAGTTTTAGCCTCAGCAATCAGAGAAGAAAAGGAAATAAAAGGAATCCAAATCAGAAAAGAAAAAGTAAAGCTGTCACTGTTTGCAGATGACATGATACTATACATAGAGAATCCTAAAGATGCTACCAGAAAACTACTAGAGCTAATCAATGAATTTGTTAAAGTAGCAGGATACAAAATTAATGCACAGAAATCTTTGGCATTCCTATACACTAATGATGAAAAATCCGAAAGTGAAATCAAGAAAACACTCCCATTTACCATTGCAACAAAAAGAATAAACTATCTAGGAATAAACCTACCTAAGGAGAGAAAAGACCTGTATGCAGAAAATTATAAAACACTGATGAAAGAAATTAAAGATGATACAAATAGATGGAGAGATATACCATGTTCTTGGATTGGAAGAATCAACATTGTGAAAATGACTCTAGTACCCAAAGCAATCTACAGATTCAATGCAATCCCTGTCAAACAACCACTGGCATTTTTCACAGAACTAGAACAAAAAATTTCACAATTTGTATGGAAACAAAAAGGACCCCGAATAGCCAAAGCAATCTTGAGAACAAAAAACGGAGCTGGAGGAATCAGGCTCCCTGACTTCAGACTATACTACAAAGCTACAGTAATCAAGACAGTATGGTACTGGCACAAAAACAGAATTATAGATCAATGGAACAGGATAGAAAACCCAGAGATAAACCCACGCACATATGGTCACCTTTTCTTTGATAAAGGAGGCAGGAGTGTACAGTGGAGAAAGGAGAACCTCCTCAATAAGTGGTGCTGGGAAAACTGAACAGGTACATGTAAAAGTATGAGATTAGATCACTGCCTAACACCATACACAAAAATAAGCTCAAAATGGATTAAAGACCTAAATGTAAGGCCAGAAACTATCAAACTCTTAGAGGAAAACATAGGCAGAACACTCTATGACATAAATCACAGCAAGATCCTTTTTGACCCACCTCCTAGAGAAATGGAAATAAAAACAAAAAGAAACAAATGGGACCTAATGAAACTTCAAAGCTTTTGCACAGCAAAGGAAACCATAAACAAGACCAAAAGACAACCCTCAGAATGGGAGAAAACATTTGCAAATGAAGCAACAGACAAAGGATTAATCTCCAAAATTTACAAGCAGCTCATGCCGCTCAATAACAAAAAAACAACCCAATCCAAAAATGGGCAGAAGACCTAAATAGACATTTCTCCAAAGATATACAGACTGCCAACAAACACGTGAAAGAATGCGCAACATCATTGATCATTAGAGAAATGCAAATCAAAACTACAATGAGATATCATCTCACACTGGTCAGAATGGCCATCATCAAAAAATCTAGAAACAATAAATGCTGGAGAGGGTGTGGAGAAAAGGGAACCCTCTTGCACTGCTGGTGGGAATGTAAATTGGTACAGCCACTATCGAGAACAGTATGGAGGTTCCTTAAAAAACTACAAATAGAACTACCATATGACCCAGCAATCCCACTACTGGGCATATACCCTGAGAAAACCATAATTCAAAAAGAGTCATGGGCTTCCCTGGTGGTGCAGTGGTTGAGAATCTGCCTGCCAATGCAGGTGACACAGGTTCGAGCCCTGGTCTGGGAGGATCCCACACGCCGCGGAGCTACTAGGCCCATGAGCCACAACTACTGAGCCTGCGCGTCTGGAGCCTGTGGTCCGAAACAAGAGAGGCCGTGACAGTGAGAGGCCCGCGCACCACAATGAAGAGTGGCCCCCGCTTGCCACAACTAGAGATAGCCCTCGCACAGAAACGAAGATCCAAAACAGCAAAAATAAATTAATTAATAATCTCCTACCCCCAACATCTTCTTTAAAAAAAAAGAAAAAAGAGTTATGTACCAAAATGTTCACTGCAGCTCTATTTACCATAGCCAGGAGATGGAAACAACCTAAGTGTCCATCATTGGATGAATGGATAAAGTAGGTGTGGCACGTATATACAATGGAATATTACTCAGCCATAAAAAGAAACGAAATTGAGCTATTTGTAGTGAGGTGGATGGACCTAGAGTCTGTCATACAGCGTGAAGTAAGTCAGAAAGAGAAAGACAAATACCGTATGCTAACACATATATATGGAATGTAAGAAAAAAAATGTCATGAAGAACCTAGGGGTAAGACAGGAATAAAGACACAGACTTACTATAGAATGGACTTGAGAATATGGGGAGGGGGAAGGGTAAGTTGTGACAAAGCGAGAGAGTGGCATGGGCATATATACATTACCAAACGTGAAATAGATAGCTAGTGGGAAGCAGCCGCATAGCACAGGGAGATCAGCTCCGTGCTTTTTGACCACCTTGAGGGGCAGGATAGGGAGGGTGGGAGGGAGGGGGACGCAAGAGGGAAGAGATATGGGAACATATGTATATGTATAACTGATTCACTTTGTTATAAAGCAGAAACTAATACACCATTGTAAAGCAATTATACTCCAATAAAGATGTAAAAAAAAAAATAAATAAATAAATAAATTGCAAATCACCTGGATTGCTTGCCAAAAAGTCTCCATAGGATACCCCACCTCAACTCCAAATACTTATAATTTAAATTGATGTTACACAAGGATCCTGGCTTTGCTGATAATCTTCTCACCAGATATACACAGGAAACAGACACAGAAGCTGAAATATGACCTATGTGCATAATCACTCAGTTAAACAGAAGAAAATGATTGGTTTCAACATTGAGTAACAATTTATTGACCTGTTGGCTTAAATTCGAGTAAAGATTGAATTTGTATAAATACTCAAAGCCATGCATTTATTAGTAGGCATTGTTATGGGCTTTAGGGAAACTGGTCTAGATATGAACATCTTCAAGATTTTATTAATATGCACAGGTTTGTTTAACTTTTGATGTTTCCTTAGCTTTTAAGATATTTAAGGTTAAGTGTTATAAGGAATTTGAATCCCTGCTGAGATTCTTTTAAATCATTGACTATTATTTTCTCTTATTCTCTGGTTCTCACTCTGTCCCTTCTTGTGTGCACGTATTTAAATAAAGAAGAAAAACTCAGGACAATGTTGGATTATTTCAAACAAGGCTCTACTTTGGTATTATTTTTTACCTTAAGGGCCCTCTTTTATTAATTTGTTTTATAAAAATCTCTATTATACAACAAAATGTTATATAAAATACTTAATTTAAGACTATTGTTTTAATATTGGGCTATTTTAAATATTATTTATATTGACTTTTAGTCACACTACATACTCTGGGAGTGAGTTACAGCATACGCCTATTTCTGCGTTTTGCTCTGGAGGTGCAGCATAACACAATTTACAATGAGTCACAACTTAACCAAAAACAGAGCCTCTTTTTTTTCTAATAAAAAGTAAAGCAATGAAAATAATTGAATAAATTAATGCAGAAAGGATATTTCACTGATTTTTTCAACTAGCATTTAAAAATACAATACAGCAAACTTTTACATGAAAAATATAGCTTATTCAAATGTGCAAAATGATTTGATGGAAATGATCAGTAAGCTAAAGAAGAGAATTAACGAAACTGGCTTTTAACTGAAATAACCATTCTACATTATAGCTGTTAATGAAAGAACTGAAATAAGTTGTAGTAAACTGGGATCTCAACTTGTTCTTTAAGTTTGTTCTGCACAGCACTACACAGAACAATACTGAAATATGAGTTAAAAGAAAAAAAATGGACTTAGTTTTAAACTTTTTTTCAAAATTATAATTTACTTGTGAATGTAATTTATAGGGACAAACACACGAAATAATTATTGATAAATTTGTTCGTTTTAATAGTTTAATTTAGTTTTAGTTAAAAGTCTGTTTTCTCTTCAGTGTTTTCACACATCGCAGCAAAAGATTCAGATCTTTCTTAACCCAGTGAATTTGCCTGAAAACATGCTTCCTAGGACACAACTGAGTAGAGCTTATGACAGCGATGTAGCTGGAAAAGCAGATGTCTGTCGCTTTCTGCATAAAACAAAGGATTTTATCATCGACACAAGTAAATTAATTTATATTATTTATTTATTTTAGACATTACGTTTAAGACTCAGAGTTTAAAGAAAAGTAATTAAACCTAAGTGTTATATTAGATTTCTTGGTTAAAACCTGCTGCAGATAGTTATATAAACACTTAATTTCTAGAGAAGCTTCTCATTACTACCCTGCCTCACAATCCCAGTGTTGCCACAAATGTTTCCTGAAAAATTAAAATTTTTGTTTATTAATTTGGCATGAGAGTCACCCCATTCTTTTCAGAGAAAAAAGTGTTCTTTGAGTAATAAGAAAGATGATCCAGAATACATGTTTTTGTATTAATTTCAAGAAAAATAATTTAAAAAATTCTGGCTAAATGAATAGAAAAGTTTCTGAAAAAAAGAATTAATAAATTATTCACTTAAGGCAGGGAATATGTGCTGTGCTGTGTTCCCCATAGCACCCTGTGCCTCAGCAGGTGGCTTGCACAGTAGGTCCTCAGTAAGTTCAAAGAAAAAGTGGAGCAGTGTCTCTCAGTTAAAACCCAAATTCAAAAAAAACTTTATTTTCAAAATCATAACTGAACCAGGGTCAATCACAGATACAAATGATATTTCTGAATTCCTCTGAAATAGGGTCCATTTATTTTCTTACCAGGATGCTCTTGACTCAGGTTATGATTTCTATAGTTAAGCACAAATTCCACTTAAATTCCCTATTTCTCATATCCCTGTTATCCTTGGTAATTGCCTAAGATGAAAGCTCCTGCAAATATGTGTTTATCCTCTTTTCCTTTTCTATTCTCATCTCCATACTGCTCCAGGTTTCCTCTCCCCTAATCTAACCTCACACTCTTCTTGCATTCTCACACCTTTCAGTTATGGATTGTGAAATCCCCATTATGTGGCAAACAAACAAACAAATAAATCTCTTTTAAAATTTCTTTTGTGACATTTCTCTACCTCTTGCTTTAACTGAAATGTATTGTCCTGTGGGACAACCACAGCATGCCTCAAGCTGATGTTACTCATTCACCCACACATCTCATATCCCTGGGTCAGGAAGAGGGAAGTCAGCATTCTTCTCACTCCCCAAGCCAATCCCTGACCATTACTCCAGTTCTCTTTAGAAACTTCCCTTGCTCATTTGGAGCTCAGGATATTTGGCTCATTACCAAATATACTAATCACTCTTCCTCAAGCCCTGGGGACTTGAATATATCACTCAGTGTTTCTCCCTATATCAAGTCCTGCCACCATCTCTTAGGTTACTTCAATATTCACATTATGGCCCATCCAGCACCCCACGAGCTCAGTCCCTCTACATTATCTAGTGTAAATCCTGGTACCTAAATTCTTGTGACTTTAACATTTACTTCCATCCACACACTTCTGTGGCCACAGCCAGGACTTCATTAGCATCTAGAACAATTCCACTTCTGCACTCTTAATCCCAGACATCTCGCTCCTACATTCTTTTCACCTCTTTTACTCAGTTATCCCTACTACTATACTGTTTTGTCAACATCACCAGGGTTACACATCCACTGGTTGATTTTCTCTCAATTATTCACCTCTTCTCTTTACTTCCCTATCTAGCATTATGACGCACCTTTCAACCCCTCCGTGATAATATCCTCAGATAACTTGCCTTGTTGTTCTTCTATAACTTTTACTCAGGAAAACTCAATATGAGATAAATACAATAGTTGATATTTCCTGCTACATCTGGGCTAATGAGTATTGTTAGAGAAAATCACATGAGCTGGCATATTAACCCTAAATTTTACTTATCTCATTATACTTTCTGGTAATCCTTCAAAATTTCTCTACTTAAATGTTTCTTTCATTGCCAACTTGGCTATTTAAAATTTTCTCCAGTCTCATCTCAAATCTTCTACCTCTTTCCTCTTATCAGATGAATTCAACTTATGTATTTGAGGAAAAATATAGGCCATGAAGAGGGAATTTCCTTCTGTTGTTATATGTAGACAGTTGGTTCTTTGCAACCTATTCCTTCTTTCTGCTCTCTTGTCATAAAGGAAGATGTATGCTTTATTTCATCTACTTCCATTCCCTTCAACTTTATTCTGAATTCTATTTTTTACCCTCTTCAGACATCTTGCTATGCTGTTTATACCTTTTTTCTTACATTTTTTCTTCTTTTTTGCTGCTTTCATTAACTATTAAGTTTTCAGTAGTCTCTTAAGCCTTGCCTATGTTAATAAAATTCACTCCTGACTGATGTCTCTTTCCTTTGTCTTCCTTCTGACCTTTTATAGAATGTCTCACTTCTCCTCTAACTGGCCAAACATCTTTAAAGAATTCTTTACACCACTTTTTCCACTCCTGAAACTCCATTTATTCTTGAACAAAGTTCAGTATAAGTACTGACAAATCACAGCACCAAGATATGTCACCATACATAGGAATCTTATTTATTGTTAAATACAATACCATATTTTGGCCCTCATCTCATATAATCTCCCTTTAGCATTTAGAACATTTAGTAACCTTCCATACTTTTTAAACACTCTCATCCTTTGATTCCTATGACACTATATTCTACTGGTTTTCCCCATCTCTGTGATTCTCCTTGTCATCGTCCTGCCTCTCCAACTCCCCCCTCTTCCTTCATGTTCTTCTTTTCTGACATACCTTCTTCCTCTATTTATTCTGTCCATGTGTGTGTTTTTCAGGGCTATTTAGGTTTCCGTTCCTTCATACTGTTCATATTCTACCCGAGCAATCTTATCTATCTCTTGGCTACAATTACAAAACATGTTCTGATGATTGCCAAATATATACACAAACTCAAACACTGTGACTAAACACCAGACCAATACATCTACTTTACTGAAATATTCACAAGAAGATGTGGCACATATATACAATGGAATATTACTCAGCCATAAAAAGAAACGAAATTGAGTTATTTGTAGTGAAGTGGATGGACCTAGAGTCTGTCATACAGAAGTAAGTCAGTGAAGTAAGTCAGAAAGAGAAACACAATTAATATTAAATTTAGTTATTCAAATCTGGACTGGTTATTTTTTCCCCAAATCTACTTTTACTTAAACTTTTGTGTTAAAGTAACCTAGGGGGCAGAAGGAGCCAAGCACTGCTGTATAGAATCCTCAATCCCCTAATTACCATCGAGTATTTTGCAGGACATCAAAAACACCCTCATGTGTGATAAATTTGTTGCCAACTATCTTTCAAAAAACTGTGTGATAGGCATGACTTATTGACTCATTTTGCCACAACTTCCACCTCTGACCAATCACCAAAATCTACAGATTTTAAATCTCTGGTATATTCATCCCATTCCTATTATCGCTATCTCAAGTTACTTCCCCATTACCTTTCCTCTAGACTTGTGCATCTACCTCCTCATTTGTCTTCTTGTCTCCAGACCTCTTCCACAATTTTCCCTTCACTGACTTGGTAATGTTATTAAAGTACAAATAGAACACTATAATTATTTGATATCTATCTATCTATCATTTATCATCTATCAATGTCATCCGACTTACAACTGACAGCTTCCAATTCCCTCACAGTAAAATCCAAACTCTTTAAACTGACATACAAATCTCTTTAAGATGTGGTTCCTGTTTATTTCTCCAGATTCAAAAGGAAACACCCTCCATTACATGCTATGTATTTTAGTCAAAATATACATCTCCTAAGGCAAAACTATCTTCTGCCTGTGGGCCTTTGCACATATCACGTCTTTTTCCTTCTTTATTCCCCTTCATGTGACCAACCCCTTCCCATCTTTCAGGCATTAGTTAAGAAATAATTCCCTCCAAGAAGAAATTTGAGTATCCATCCTGATCCCAACGTTTGGTAAAATGCCCTTCTTATGTATTTTTACATCACTCTTCAGCAATTTTATTTCCCTGGTTGAATCTCTTAACACAAGGCCTATTCCTGATTCCGTTTTTTTCCCTCTTGATTTTATCTCTATGAATGTTCCTACACCAATAGACTCTTGGTTGTATTTCTAATTATTCACCCAACTCTTTAAGCCTGTATGCCTCTTATTTCAATTTTCTGGTGCTGCATAATAAATCACTCAAAAATACAGTTGCTTCAAACAACACTGAGTTTTGTTTCTCATAATTCTGTGGGTTGGCTGAATGACTCATCTGCTATTTTGCCTGGGTTCACTCATATGACTGAATTCCAAAGGTGTGTTCATGTCTATTCCAAAATAAAAAACATGTTAACCTCTGAAACCTAGTCTAACAACCAGTCCCTAGATGAATCCAACTGATTAAATTGAACCACAAATTGTTTGACACATCAGTACTGATACTGGAACTCTTTCTCCTTTGTATCCTTCATGCCAAAATAAGGGGTAAAAAAATCTTTCTTGGGCTAGAGGGATTGCAGAGAATAACAGAATTATTATTTTAGTTTTAGTTCCATTAGTATGGCTGTAAGAGACTTCTTAGGAGACATTATAATAAACAACCACTCAATGGTTAAACCTATTAATATTCCCTCTAGGTTTGATCCACCACCACACTTTGAGACTTATTGTCCTATTTGGAAGGGATATGTAACCTCTACTTCAATTTGAAAGAAGTTCTGCATTGGGTTATTCTTGTTTCTTCTTATGATCTAATTTTGCTTGACTCATTATTCCATAAAATTGAAAACGAAAATACAAAAACTTGAAGGAAATTAATTTGTTATGGACTGATTCTTTTGCCCGTATTAGATCCATTAGCTAATATTTGTTAGTACATACTTTTAAAAAGAGTTGCCTATCAATAATAGCGACTTTCCCCAAATTAAGAATAATATTTCTCCCTCTAATTCAACAGCCTTAGTGACTCAGGGCTTTCTAAGAATATCCCCAATATTTCATTCACTTTAAAAGACATTCTTTGTTAAAAATGATGACAATTTCTTAAAAATGCCCAGATTTAATGGAACTAATCTTGCCCACTATAACAAAATATTTTTAAATATAGTTTTTATTAGTGTCTGTGTTTTCCTTCCCTTCATCCATACTTTATTTTCTTGTCTTCACTTAATACAGCTAATTATTTTACACCCAGGTCTTAGGCTAGCCCAGAAGGGAATTAGTTGCTGTTGAACTTAGTAGCATATAAAAATACCTTTTCAGAGGCAGTATGCCTTCTTTGACAACAAGGACATCTTCTTGATAAAGTTTACCTTGGTGCCAGATCAAAATTATACCAAGCCTATTTTATGATTTTTGGTAAACTCATAATAACTAATGAGGTTGGATATAAACAAACAAAAAAGTTTTTTTTCTGTTAACAAAAAATAGACACGTATTGTAATCACAATACAATCTCCGGGACTGATGTTCCCTGTAATCTTTGGGAATAATTTTCAATGAAAATGTTTGAAAGCAAAATGCAGTTCAATAAAAATAGAAGTCTGAATTGTGAAACACTTTGAAAAGAAAATAAGTCAACTATTAGTGTTTGCTATTTCGTTTCATGTTTTAAATCTTTTCTTTGTGAGGTAGTGAAAAAATAAAAATTGGGACACTTACACTCCTGCTTTTTTCGTTTCCTTCAATTAAAGATTCATGCCATGCTTGTTAATTGTGTGACTTTGGGTAGATGACATCATTTCCCACTTAGGTTTTTTATAAAATAGAAGAGTTAAAATATGAAATTCTAAAATCATTCAAAAGATATGTTTCTATATGCTTATGGTAATTATAATTTATGGATTATCTCTTAACTAGGTTCTGGTGTAATCATCTACCAAAATTTTAAATTATTAAACTGATCCCAGAAGGTTTCTACTAATAATTGATACTGAAGGTCTCTCAAGACATGTTTTGACCGTTAATATCATTGATGTTCCGGAACCTCTGTGCTGTACTGCTGATCCACAGTTTTCTTCAGGTACAGGTATGATCATTTCTTATGGTTTACTTTCAACAGCTATATATAATGAAAGATGCCAGGCATGTTTCTCCAGTCGGATGTGTTCAGTGATTTTTTTATTATGTAAATATACAAAAACATGTGCAGATATACATGTATATAAGAAAACATATAACCTCTCTATGGAATAGTCTGGAAAAAATGTTTACCATGTAGAAATTCTCACTTCTCAGTTAAGAGGTTAGAAAGCAAATACATTAAAAACAGCAACAGAGGGGCTTCCCTGGTGGCGCAGTGGTTGACAGTCTGCCTGCTGATGCAGGGGACACGGGTTCATGCCCCAGTCCGGGAAGATCCCACATGCTGCGGAGCGGCTAGGCCCGTGAGCCATGGCCGCTGAGCCTGCGCGTCCGGAGCCTGTGCTCCGCAACGGGAGAGGCCACAACAGTGAGAGGCCCGCATACCGCAAAAAAAAAAACCCCAAAAAACAGCAACAGAGATTCTTAAAAAGATTTACTACAAGAAAAGTGAGGCAGGAGAGAAAAAAATAAATAAATAAAAGGGCTTGACAACGTAATACTTAAATTTAAACCCTTATTTGTGAAAATGCCTCAAAGAATAATTTATTTTTAAAACCCTTAAGGTTCAAAGGGTATTTTCATATTACAAAAGCAAATAATGTGTGTGTGTGTTTGTGTATAAGGGCTGACCAAGTTAGACATAGGGAAGCTTTCTCTAAAGAACTGACAATTTACTTTAGATCCAAACTCTGATATAAGTAAATAAACAAGAGAGGGAAGAGTATCTTCATGTCAAAGGAACTGTATGTACAAATGCCTTGAGACAATATAGAACAAGGTAAGAAGAATTGAAAATCTAGTGACTGAAATGGAGAGATCACTAAGCAATATGACACAAAATGAATATTGAAAAGTAATACAGGTATTTTAAGAGTGCTGATCTTTGCCCTAAGGGCAGTGGGAATCCTTTGAAATATTATAAGCAAGTAGGTGTTTTAAATAGATACATCTGGTTGAGTGGAGAGAAATATTTGAAGGGGACAAAGGTAGAAGAGGTGTCAACAGATGCTGTGAAGGGTCAGAGTAAATATGTTGGGTTTTGAAGTCCAAAAGGCAAGATCAAAAATATTACTTATGTAGTACTCATATAACAATGGAGGAAGCAAATTTCTATATTTTATTGAGAAATAAATTTTTAAAATATAATAATACTAAAAATTGGTTATAATTTTTAATACAAGTATACTAGTGAGAAGAATGGACATTCCTTTTTGGGAGGATAGAATTTCCTTTTAATGGTTGGAGGGGCTAAATAACTCAACATCAGTGAGTGGTTTTCCTTGCTTGGATAACAAATGAGCCACTCAGAATCTTATTTTGGTTGCAGCTTCATTCTGATTTATTTTTGTGAATAAAATCTGTCATCATGGGGTATTTTGTTATACATTTACCATTTTTTCTGACCATTGTTTTCCTGTCAAAACGGAATATAGTGATGAATGCTTAGTCTTCTTTTATACAGCATATTCCTTTATCAGCTATAATGCTTCTGTATAATAAGCATGATGCTTTGCAACATCTGCCGTGCCTTAAAAAAATCCACACTCCATCATACCTTAAAAGTGTGGCATTCAAAGTCCACATTTCTTTTCTTTTCTTACTTGGCCATGATGGGTAGGCATGGTAACAAAAAATAACATGGTGCTTGGAATGCTATTGTAACTGGATTACTGCAATTTATACTACGTGAAGTGATGAGAGCATCATCTATGGTCTCTATCTCTGTTATCAAATCTGCCAGCATAGCAAGAATGCAGCAATAGACGATGCAGAAACAAGTGGGTGTGTAAGTGTTCTGTTAATACTTGATAAACACTGAAATTTAAATTTCATGTGTCACAAAATATTACTCTTTCTTTTGATTTTTTTAAACCAATTTAAACGTGCAAAAACCATTCTTTGATCGGAAGACCATATAAAAACAGGCAGCAGTGTAGATTTGACTCGTGGGCAGTAGTTTGAAGACCCATGGAGTAGAGAGAGGAAGGCCAGTTATCAAGTTATTTCAGACTAGAAATGGTATAGTTTGGCCAAGGAAGGTGACAGAGATAAAAATAAAAAGACATTCTTGAGATATTTAAATGGTAAATGAATCTGGTATTGAATTAACTATAAAGGAAGAGGAGAACTCTGAGGTTTATGATTTGCATAACTGGTTTGGAGATTCTCAGTTAGGATAGGAAAATCTAGAAATAGACCAAATTTGCAGGGAAAAATTATGAGTTCACTTTTGAACATTTCATGCTTCATATGCTTTTGTTGTATCAAAGGAGAGATTTAAATAAGCAGTGGAACTCACAGGTCTTGCCTAGGTCTATACATGTTTTGTAATTGAAAACGCGAACTTGGATGAGATTACTCAGCTAGAGAATAGAGAATTAGAAGAAAGGAGAGCATAGGGCCAAACCCTGAGGAACTCCTACACTTAATTATGTAGGGAAGAAGCTCAGCCTGCCAAGGACAGCAAGGAGCAGCTCAAGTGGTGGTAGAAAAAAGAGAAAGTTGTACCCTGAATGGCAAAGGGAGAGAGTGTTGAAAGAGAGTGCTAGTGGTTAGTAGACTTGAATTCCACAATCAAGTAAGATGATGTTAAAATGTCCATTTAGTTAGTGATATGGGGATAATGAAACCTAATGAACCTACTGAGAACTGTTTTATTGGTATTATAAGGGGAGGAAGCCAGAACAGAGCAGAATTAGGAGATTGTGAAAATAAAAACCATGTTTTAGAAATCTGCATATGAAACTGGAGAGAAGGCAGTGGGAGAACTATTTTGGATTGAAAGCTTTGTCTGGTGCATTTGGTTTTAAAGGGAGACACCTGAGTAATTTTACAAAAAAGTGGGGATAATTCATTAACTTGGTGATTGAAGATACATGAAAGAGAAAGTAAAAGAGAGATGGGATCAAAGCCCAGGCAGAATTAATCAATCTAATCTGCTCATCTCAAAAATTTATATGTCTATATTTACATTTTCAATTTATTTCCATACTTAACAAATTCAAAATGCCTTGAAGCTTTGACTTTTCTTTCAGACTAGTATCTCTAATCTCTGAAAAACAAGTAGTGAATTGAAGGTCCCAGTTTATTTGGTTGTGTGCCTGACAGAAATTTTCTTTATAATTCCAATTAAAATATAGTATTTTGAAAACACACTGTCATCCCTTGATTTAACACCCCACTTATATCAATGGGCAGATCTACTAGACAGAAAATCAATAAGGAAACACTGGCCTTAAATGACACATTTGTGAAGATAAATTTAATAGATACATACAGAACATTCTATCCAAAAGCAGCAGAATACACATTCTTTTCACATGCACATGGGACATTCTCCAGGATGTGTCCATCAACAGAGGAATGGATAAAGAAATTGTGGTACACACATACAATGGAATATTACTCAGCCATAAAAAAGAATGAAATAGGGCTTCCCTGGTGGCGCAGTGGTTGACAGTCCGCCTGCTGATGCAGGGGACACGGGTTCGTGCCCCAGTCTGGGATGATCCCACATGCCGCAGAGCGGCTTAGCCTGTGAGCCATGGCCGCTGAGCCTGCGTGTCCGGAGCCTGTGCTCCGCAACGGGAGAGGCCACAACAGTGGGAGGCCCGTGTACCGCAAAAAAAAAAAAAAAAAAAAAAAAAAGAACGAAATAATGCCATTTGCAGTGACATGGATGATGGACCTAGAGATTGTCATACTGAGTGAAGTAAGCTAGACAGAGAAAGACAAAAATCATATGATATCACTTATATGTGGAATATTAAAAGAAATGGTATAAATGAACCTATTTACAAAACAGAGAGTCACAGATGTAGAAAACAAACTTACAGTTGCCAAGGGGGAAAGGGTGGAGGAGGGATAAGTTGGGAGACTGGGATTGACATATACACACTACTATATATAAAATAGATAATAAGAACCTACTGTATAGCACTCTACTCAATACTCTGTAATGACTTATATGGGAAAAGAATCTAAAAAAGAGTGGATATATGTATATGTATAACTGATTCACTTTGCTGTACAGCAGAAACTAACATAACATTGTAAATTAACTATACTCCAATAAAAATTAATTAATAAAAAAAACACATGTTCAATAATGATATTGGCTATGGATGTGAATAAGTAACCTGAATCCCTTCATAGTTTTTTCTTCCTTTCTCTCTTGATCAATGGGTAAGACTCTAGATAATCTCTCCCAAGCTCTCCTGGGCTCTCAGCCCTCTTCTGTGTCACACTGAGGGCCCTTGAGTCCTTTCTGTTTTCCATTCCCAGTGCTGGCTCTGTCCAGGATGTGAGGTGGTGAAAGGTGTGCACTCAAGGATTACAGACTAGGGTGGTAGCTAAAGGAGACTGCAGGTTATTTAGAAGTTGTTGGTTAATATTTGAAAAGCTTTAACAAGTATTTTGTCTGATATGAGAACTTAATGGCTCTTCAGGAACCATGCCAAGTTTGAGTTTCCCAGGCAGTTTTTCCAAAGGTACTGAAAATTTTAGAGCAGGGCCTATTGATTTGCAATGATATTTTTCTGTAAGAGAAAAAGCAAGCCTCAACTGTGTAAACATCAAAGAGAAATCAAATAAGATTGACAGTGAGTATTAATTGGGTCTGTCAGCATGGAGGCTTTTGATGACTTTTTGGAAAAAAATTTAGTGTTTGTAGTGGGGAAGAACCTCTAGTAGAGTAGACTAAAGACTGAGTGGGAGGTGAAGAAATATACAAAACTCTAGTAGAGAGACAGGGCCATAGCTAAAGTGAGCTTAGGGTTAGGGAGATTGTTTTAATGGATGAGATTTGAGCATGTTCAAATGGTAATACAAAGTAGACAGTAGTGAGGGAGTATTTGAAAGTGGGAGATAGAGTTAAGTTCCAGAGAAAGTAGAAGGGGAAACACCTCCCAGTGGACATGGATTATCACTAATAACAAGCAGTTTGCTCCTTTGACTATAAAGGGAGGGAAAATGGTGCAGATGTAAGTGGAACTATAGATCTTAAAAGAAAAAGTGAGCTATTACTAGTCTAGTGGTTTCTCCTTACTCTGTGTTATAAGAAGAGAGATCTTCTATGGGAAGTAAGACAGATGGGAAGGAGTAACAGGTTTGGGGCAAAAAGCCGAAGTTTGAAATAATTTTTGTAGAAAGGTGAAGAATAAATAGAACAGGACTTGCTTAACAGCATTGAGGGACAAATACACTTTTTCCTCTATTAATTTTCTTTGCAATTAATAGTTCAGGTTTATACATATGAAGTTATCACAGAATCTGACTTTTGTCTAAATGTTGAAGAATTTAAAAAACCTTTTAAGTTCAGTTTTCTGATTGAGTCAAAGACAAGTATATAGATGCCAGTATTTGAGTCAAAGACAAGTATACAGACACCAGTATATCTCTAGCACACATTTTACTTAATTCATTGTTCAGTTTAAAAGTATTTATTATATCTTAAAATCAGTTTTGTTTTTAATATTTACTTGCCCTTAAGAAAAAAAAATTGGGGATTTGGAACTTGCTTTTTTTCATTATGTATTTCCCTACAGTACTAAGCATGGTACTTTCAACATAATAGAATTTTTAGGGTTTTTCTTTTACATTTTGACTTACTCTTTCTGACAGCTATTTTACATCAGCCTTAGGCCTGTAGTTTGCTTTATCTTTTACTCTTACCAAAAACTTTTCTGCTTCATCCTTTGCTAGACACGAAGCCTCATGGTGGGATGAAAACTTGAGATATTATTTGCCAGGATTTGTTAAATTTGTTTCTTTTGGTTTTTAAAAAATTTACTTAAAGTTATTATGAAGTTTGGTCATGTTCTATCTTCAAGTTATGCTGAGGGCAGGATTTTGTGTAATTTTATTTCTGCCTGCTTTCTGTATTGCTTTTGGAGAAAATATTGGGAGATATGCTTTAAGGCAGCCACCATTATTTTATTATCTCACTATCTTCACCTACACTGACATTTCCTGGTCACTCACTTTAAATGTAATTACATTAGAAAAACAAAGATCAATTAAATTTAGTTGGGTAATCTGTTAAAATTTAAATTTATTAAGATGTATAAATTTGGTCCATAAATGTATGTGTGTAAGAAATAGAAGATTTTAAAGTGCCTGATTACACAGCTTGTGTTACTCTATTTCAAACTCATACGTATGGATTGTAATAAAACACACACACACACACACACACACACACACACACACGGCACAGAAAACATCAGAGAACAAATAAAACAATTAACCTGAGTCTTTCCTTAGGTCACTCCATCCATGTTGCATTGTAGTTTGCGTTTTTTTTACCCATGGTCAAGGGTATGGGGAGATTTTAGAAGGTGTGTGAAAGATGGAGGTCAATCACAGATGTCCACAAATGTGTGTCTGTAAGAAAGAGTTCCTCCACGCATAGCCCCATCAGGTCTAGAAACTGGAGTACAGGAATCTATTTTGAGGTTACTTGGCTGGCTTCTCCTGGGGCAATCTGTCAGCATATATGTCATGCTCTTTTTGTTTAGGCTATAGTTGCCATAGACAGTGCTAGGAAGTAAGGAAAAGCACTCTGTAGGAGCAGGAAAGATGGCAGGAAGCCAAAGGGAAAAATACAAAAATAGATCGCGATCTTAAAATATTATCCCAGGCCTACCATCCAATCTACAATTAGTTTTCTTCTGTTTTTATTATATAAAGAACTAATGAAAGCATCATATATGTTAATTTTTGATACATGTTGATTTTTACTTCACAGCTACCTTAAAAATTGATGAGGACTATCCATTATATCAGTCAATTTATAGAGTGACAGCCACAGATGAGGGCTCTTTAAATGGTAATGTACTGATGGTAGGTGGTGATCATTGTGTCAGACACATATATCGCTTTGGCATGCACTAGAATGGCAGACACATACGTAGCCAAGGTAACATGGGATATAAGTCTTACAGATGAATTTGAAACTAATCCGGTAGGAAAGAAGAACAATTTCTGATATTTCCATGAGAAAAATAAGGAAAGCATTGTTGGGAAGATTTTTCTGAGTACAGTGCTATGCTATGGAGATATTTTTCAAGAGTGGTTAATATATTTAATTTGATAATTAAAGAAAGCATAATGAAGCTGACAACCACTCTAATGCGATATTCGTGTTAATGTTGGAAATAGCATTTTTATAAGAAATTTTCTTAATGAGTATAAGAAAATTATACAATTTCTAATGGAGGTGGGCAACTGTAAGGAAGACATCAATGCTGAGCTGAAACTGGGGCTTTGTCTTTTGGATTCTATTCAGAACTGTTCCACTTGGCTAGCTATTTCAATGTCACATGTGAATGTGATTACATTTTTTTGATATTTCAGTATCCTAATTACTAGATATCTAACTATAAGAGACTTGCTTTTCTCATAATTGATTCATGATTGTAAAGTCTCTTAGAGATTTGGCAAAATAAAAAGAACCCATAAAGCTCTAAATGGAGAATTTAGCAGTACATTGGACTACAAAAGTCAGCATGCTTTCTCTGCAGCTGTGCTTTTTAAACATGTATTGAAAGAGTTTACTTCTAATTTGGTAATTCACAGTATGAAGTAAGGAGCACTGTATGGGGGTGAAGTAATGGCGCTTCAGGTAACTTGGGTCAAGTTAGGAATTTACCACTAACTAGCGGAGTAATCCTGGGGAAGTCACTTAATCCCTCTCGCCCTTGATTTCCAGTTAACCTCCAGTGATACATGGGCTGTTGTCAAGGTACTCAAAATCCCCACTCAAAAATACTTTGTTGTAGACCAGCCAGCATGCAATTTGTATGAAATTGTTAAGAAATATGAGACTTTTCCTAATAGATGATGTCTTTCCAATAGGTTAAAAAATAACCTATGGTAAAAAAAAAAACCAAAAAAAAAACCTATGGTCCCACTGAAAATAGTTATTACCAGTTCTGTCATTTGCAGGAAAAAAGCGCAGCAGGTGTGTTTTAAAATTTAGTGTTTTGGGAAATAGTTACATTGCTAAAGGCTTGATCCTTATCAAATTAAAAAAATATGCAGTTATAATTGAACTTTAATCAAATTTTACCTCATTTCAAACTACATTTTTTTCAGATACTTTTGAGAATGATTTATCTACTCTCACCTCTTCTCAAACATGGTGGAAAATAAATAAAAAGTGCAATCAAGAAGTAAGATAAATTATAAACTGTATTCAACTGTATTAATATTTGTAATTGGTTTATATCATTATAATTCTTATTTTGTTTCTAAAAACTCAAACAGTGACAGTGAGTTTATTTTGTACATTCTTTCAGAGATGTATTAATTTGCAGAACCAAATCTAATTTTAAAAACAAATTCTCTTAAAGGAATGTGTATAGTGTTATGCAGCTCTGTAAAAATATAGCAAATCTTTTGGTTGTGTTAATAAGCTAAACAACTCTTACTTTTCCTGTATTCTACATCAGTATATTTCAATGGTTTTAATACAGGCTTAGATAATAAAGAAAGAGAGAAATTAATCAATGTAAAAATAAAGAACTTTCTATATATTTGCTCCATTATTGTATCTGAATGATCTTCCAAATACATTTTCATTTATTTTAGTGCGATTAATGTATGCTTTATTTTTCTAGTACTCCATTGAGACACAGTTATCTGGACCAAAGAAAGGAGCCAATTCTTTTGGAGTGGATTCTGTAAGCGGCATTGTTAGTGTGAGAGGCAATGATCCCTTGGGCTTTGAGGCTGGATATCATGTAGTTAATATATTTATTTATTATTCTGCAAAGAATGACAAGAATCTTTCATAACTGAACTCTGCCTGAAAGATTAAACAGATTATTATTTTAAAGGAAGAGTAATATTTTGTGATTCATTAATGAGGATTAGTGCAGTTAACCAAATATCTAGAACCAGTCTTGGTGGATATCAAAACATAGAGATCATGTCTTAACTTTTTAGATCTATCTAAAGAAGTTTCAGAAAAAAAAGACTTTTAAGTAGCTTTCTAATTAGGGAAAACTAAATCATTAAATTTAAAAAATTTCTGAACATCACATGGGAAGAAATTTAAAACAGTCAAGTTGTGGTATTGAAACAATTTATACTCTGCCCTACTTAGAATGACAAAACACATAGGTAGCCAAGGTAAGATGGGGTATAAGCCTTTCAGATGAATTTGAAACTAATGAGGCAGGGAAAAAGAACAATTTCTGATATTTCCATGAAAGAAAGAAGGAAAGCATTGTTGGGAAGATTTTTCTCAGTAGAGAATGACATGTTAGTAGGAACAATGATTGGAAAGAAAACAACTACAGGGCTATTGAGATAACCTGTGCACACAGAAATGGAGTGTGAAATTTAAGAAATAAAGGGATAAATTATTATTATTACTGGCATTGGTAAAACATTTCCATTTTCAGAAATCCTCCACATGTATTATTTCAATAAGGTGGTTGAGAAAATAGTCATTAGAGAGCAAATGCAAGAATTTATAGAAAAAATAGAGGATGTGCTGCTGAATAGATATTTAGGAGAAGGAGTATTTATAACTAAAGATGATCTCAGCCTTCTAGCCTAAAAGAACATAAAGGGTAGAAGAAAGCCAATGACTTCTATTTCAATTTCAATCTGGAAATGTTAAATGTCACAGAATGGGGAAGAAGCCAATGATACATATCTTTTAAGCAATTTGAGTGTTAGGACTACAATGTGAGGTTAATATGAGCTTAAAATTAAAATTAGGTGGGAAAAATGGAGATTGTGCCTATCAGCTACCTACGTATTTAAGCAGTTCAGCTCCATACTTGTGCCCATTCCCTGCCTCACTTCCCTTGCTTACCTTGACTCACACATTCAACCAAACTTGGTAAGTCCTTTAAGACTTACTTACTTCATCTTTCTACTACATAGCTAACCTATAAATTTTATGACATTTTATAAAAGAAATTTAAATATGCTCATTGTCAGCCCCTCACTCAGCACAGGTTCTTGTACATTGTAAGGGCTTTCTTAACGTCTGCTTAAAAACGTTTTAGTGGATACCTTACTGTCTCAGGGTGTTTTTTTCTTTTCAGAAGGACACTTACTGATATGTCTGAATAAATAATATTTAAAGGGTAAGATGTGTGACAGGATGATGGGGAAAATATTTGAGATCAGATGACATTCTAAACTCTTTTCAGAAATTACCTCCTGTTCTGATCGCAAAGAGTAATTCATGGTCCTGTTTCCAGGGGTTAGCATTAAACAGTCTGCTTTGTGAATGGTTTCAGTGCATTGTACTTTCAGTTAATAATTGAATCTGTAATTCATTCATTTTTTTGTTCAATTTAGTCTATATTTAGGCATGCAGCCAAGCTACACAGACCTTTGAGACTTAATGGCAAATGACATGAAGCTATTTTGAAATATACAACTAATCTAGTTAACTAAGAAAGCACTTATATTTCTTCAGTTGCCTAGAAGACAATTAAAACACTATATTTAATTGGAGAACACTACAACAACAAAAAAACCTAACAGGAGACATATTATAAAGATACACATGTATTACTAAATAGTATATTGTAAAGTTTTTTAAAAAAACTCTTTTCCAGGTTTTCCAGCTTACACTGAGAGCAACAGATACAACAGGTCTATTCTGTCAAGGGACACTAATTATCATGATTAGAAACATAAATGATGAGAAGCCTCAATCTGAGTAAGCATATTTAAAGTGTAACCATAGAGAATGGCTAACTAAACTTTTCACACATACTGTAAATAATAATAATAAAGATTATATAGCTACATAAAAATATTTTATTGTTATATTAAAATATATTACTATATACATAAGTGATACATATGCTGATAGAAAGTAAAATATATGTCAGAAAATATTGGTAAACAAATATAGAAGTGACCAATATCATAATATGATATGGTGAAAAGATTTTTGTGTGTCTTTTTGTTTTCTTCCCCAAAGGTTTTGTAAAGTTGTGTTGCTTTTAAATAAATATATTAATTTTAAACAATGGGAAAAGTAGACCTTAAAATGTAGTTTAAGGTGTTTAATTTAAATTACTTTACTTCCATACTCTGAGATATAATTGTAGCATTCAAAAACATTTTCAGATTACGAATGTCTGTTAGATGTTTTTCTATACTTCAAAATGTAATAATCAAATACATTACTACAATCTAAGAAAAATTAAATACTACTTAGATTGATGAAGAGAAAAAGAAAGATTGTAGTATTCAAATTATTTTCCTTCCACCCCTAAGTTATATCTTGACAGATAACTAAGGAGAGTAACATTGTTTGAATCCCCAAATTCATTTTTATATTATCTGAACAAGAGAAGCAAATACGGAGCTTAGTTTTTCTCCTATTTCTGGGGATAGTTACTCTACCTGTCCTACTACATTTGTGGTAGAGGTGCTGCCAACTTCTTAAAATAATTTTTTGTCACCTGCATGCCTACTATAAGCATAAACTTATTGCCTTTATTTATTTAGTAGAATTCAATGCTAGATAATATAAGCAATACCAAAATAACTAAAATATTGGTATGGCCCCCAAATATTGTTTTCACTTCTTAAGAGACATAGTGTGTTAAATTACAATTAATGAAACAGAAAAGGAAATGATTCAAAGTGGTCCAGAATGTAAATACTGTGAGTTATATTATATTATGGTATAAAGGAGAAACCACACTGTAAAGGAGAAACCACATTAGATTGTGGTGGCCAAGAAGGTTGCTCAGAGGAATGGCCTCACCCACTCACCTTCCTTTTCCTTTAACTTCCTTGAACCTGTCTCCCAAGCCCAGATTTAGCCTGTCCTTCCCTTTAAAATGTGTAGCAAAGTTATGGTATCTATCACACAGCACTATAGTTATTTATATCTGTGTTCACTTCTAGCAGTGAGATCTAAAGAGCAGAAGCCAGCTGATTCTTATGCATATAAACTGGAATAACATACTGTAGGTTACTGATAAATGTCTGATGCTTGAATGGAAGGTTGAATAAGAAAGAAATTTAAGTTTCAGCAATGTTCTGGAAATTGATCAGGGACTTGAAATATACTTTAAAGAGATGAACAATAAATTTAAAATAAATGTCCTGATAACTTGGTTGTCCAAACTTGTCCAAAGTTATGACTTTGGACAGCATTTCATCATACCAGATAAGATGAAAATGAATATATTTAATCCCTTATGTTCAATTGCCAACTATTCCATACATTTGGTATTTAGAATAATAGAGGTGCACTATTTCAATCTGTTTTCCAGTTTTCATCTCTTTGATGTTATGCTATCTTTCATGTCTTGCATGATGCCAGAGACTAATGATTAAAAATTAATGCTTATGCAAAAAAGTTACATAACTTTGTGCCAGAAATGGATTTTCTCAACATTTGAATACTTTTGGAACTCTTAAATTCTTGACAAGATGAAGGTAATATTATCACAAATCCAAAAGATCCTTTGCAAGTTATCAGAACTGAGCAGGTATGTGCATACAAATCTGCATTTGCAACATTTTTTCATCAACATTTTTTTTTTCTTTAGACTTTTTCGTCTGAATTCTATTAATGTAACTGAAGAAAAACCTGTTGGAGAAATTATAGCAAGAGTAAAACCAACAGATCGAGATGAAGATGGCGGCATCACTTATACCTTTAGATCACAGCAGGAAAAGTTTGCTTTGGACCCTTGTAAGTTTTAAATACATAGCTCTAGCTGTCTTCATTTAAGCATTCACTATCTAATCTTGGCATTTCCTTTAGACTTTGGGCTAGTAAAGCTACCCTTTCAAAATTAGATTAAATATGGAGAAGGAAACACCAAAAATGTGTGGCATTTGGACAGTTGCTATTTTCCTACTTGTAAAAATGAACTTCTTGTGAAATAACATCTGTCACAGTAACTTATTTTTATAACTGGCTATTGGCTTTCAGAGGCAATCAGTACAATGCTTCTGTGAAATCCTTGTAAACTATAGGACAGATAAGTCATATCTAACTCCTTAATTTCATTTGTGAAAATCGGAACATTTCCTTAATAATTATATTTTGGACACTTGATTATGGATATATTCTTGCCTATGGGTACAGAATTACTACTCTGAAATATTGTTTTCCTATGGCTTGTCACAGTACTTGATTTAACTGTCCAGCATTCAACCAGAGAGAAAAAAAACAAAACACCAGCAACACAACTATGAGAGCTTCTTAAGCAGACTCTGTAAGGCTGTTGTCTCTGTGTCTAATGCCAGAGCTTGAGGTCCACAAGCCCAGAGGTCAGGAGGGAAGATGAATATAAAGTGGGAGAGATTAAGGGCAGACCAGACACACAAGCAGGCTGTGGACCCTATGAGAATGCACTAAAACCCATGTCTGTTCTTGTTGCTGCTGACCTTGATAGTGAGGGTATCCTGCAGAAGCTGGGGCCTTTCATTATAAGGCTGAGCACATACACCTGTTCTAGGAGCCAGAGAAGTTGAAAGAGGATCCAGAGGTGGATAGAGCAGCTGCAGAGCCAGCTGCTACTTTACGCCAATGATGAGATAGCAGACCAGCAAAAACATATGTAAGAAATGAAATGTCTGCTGCTAACTTTCAACTCTCCCAGTCAACCGAGATTCTCCCTTGGAAGCACCAGGGATGAACAGTCATTTCTGTCTTCACAAATTTTCCTAAGTTTGACCCTTGAGCTCATTTTTCATCTTTCTATAAAATATATCTCTTATATGTGGAATCTAAAAAAAGGGTACAAATGAACTTATCTACAAAACAGAAATAGAGTTACAAATGTAGAAACAAACTTATTATTACCAGGGGGTAAGGGTGGGAGGGATAAATTGGGAGACTGGGATTGACATATACACACTACTATATATGAAACATAACTAATAAGTACAGGGAACACTACTCAATACTCTATAATGGCCTATATGGGAAAATAATCTAAAAAAGAGTGGATATATGTATATGTATAACAGATTCACTTTGTTGTACACCTGAAACTAATACAACATTGTAAATCAACTATACTACAATAAAAATTAGTTAGAAGAAGAATTAGTTAAGTTGGATGGCAGAAACAATACATGATTAGGATTTTAACATAGTTTAGCTAGTTTTTTCAGGCTCAAAAACACTAATAACTCTATTATTGTAATTAAAATCAAATACTGTGGTCTGGTACTTTTAAAGTCAAGATGCTACCTATGCTTGGTAAATCCATAAATTACAATTTAGAGATTTGGAGGAAAATATGATGAAACCATTTATAATATTAAATTTTATTTTAAAGGTAAGTATTAAGCAAGTGGGCATTTTTAAACAAATATTTTCAATGATTGTAGAGCTGCTAAACATCACTTTCCTTATTCACTAAAAGTGTATACTATTAAATGAATTAAATTACCATCAATATGAATAAATTAATATATGCTTAATTATTTGAGTTTGGTAATTTTTATTTATTTATTTTCATTAGTTACAGGCATAATCACTCTTCTTCAGCCTTTGAATCTTGACAACCCAAATAATTCTAAAACCTATTCTTTGGAAATTGAGGCCATAGATAATGGAAATAATACCAGTACCTATAGGTTTACAGTGTTTGTGGAGGATGCAGACAATCCTATTGTCTGTGACTCGAGTTTTTCAATAGGAGCAGGTAAATTACAACCTTCTATTTTATTGATAACATTCATGAAATGAAAGAGTAAGAAAATTTTAAAATAAAATTTTTAATAATAACTAAAGTTTTATTTTTTAGTTTTAATAAAAGAGAAGTAAAAGAACTCAATAAAGTGAGAGATATACTCTTACAAAGAAGAAATACAGAGTTGGTATGATTTAAAATAACTTTCAAATAATTATTTCTTTGTGTGGAAGATTGGGTATAGGAATAATTACAAAATTATTTTGTTTATCCCTAACATATGAATTAACAGGTTGCTTAACAAGTTGTCATATGTGTGAAAATCTAAAAAATAAAATACAACTTTTATCTTCTAGATTGACCAAGACTTAAAAATAACAGGAAAAAAGTCACTGCTGGCTAAGGTATAAAGAAATTAACACTTACAATGGAATACTACTCAGCCATAAAAAAGAATAGAATTTTGCCATTTGCAGCAATATAGATGGACTTGGAGGGCATTATGCTAGGTGAAATAAGTGATATAGAAAAAGACAAATACTGTATAATATCACTTATATGTGGAACTGAAAAATACAACAAACTAGTGAATATAGCAAAAAAGAAGCAGACTCACAGATCTAGAGAACAAACTAGTGGTTAGCAGTGGGGAGAGGGAAGGTGGAGGGAGGCAATGTAGGGGTAAGGGACTTAGAAGCACAAACTAGTAGGTATAAAAGAAGCTACAAGGATATATTATACAACATGGAGAATATAGAAAATATTTTATAATAACAATAAAAGGAGTATAACCTTTAAAAATTGTGAATCAGAGAGGAACCAAGATGGCGGAGTAGAAGGACATGCTCTCACTCCCTCTTGCGAGACCACCAGAATCACAACTAGCTGCTGGACAATCATCGACAGGAAGACACTGGAACTCACCAAAAAAGATACCCCACATCCAAAGACAAAGGAGAAGCCACAATGAGACGGTAAGAGGGGCGCAATCACAGTAAAATCAAATCCAATGACTGCTGGGTGGGTGACTCACAGGCTGGAGAACACTTATACCACAGAAGTTCGCCCACTATAGTGAAGGTTCTGAGCCCCACGCCAGGCTTCCCAACCTGGGGGTCCGGCAATGGGAGGAGGAAACAGACTTTGAAGCCTAGTGGGAATTGATTGTAGGACTTCAACACGACTTGGGGGAAACAGAGACTCCACTCTTGGAGGGCACACACAAAGTAGTGTGCGCATTGGGACGCAGGGTAAGGGGCAGTGACCCCAGGGAAGACTGAACCAGACCTACCTGCTAGTGTTGGAGGGTCTCCTGCAGAGGTGGGGGGTGGCTGTGGCTCACTGTGGGGACAAGGACACTGACAGCAGAAGTTCTGGGAAGTACTCCTTGGTGTGAGCCCTCCCAGAGTCTGTCATTATCCCCACCAAAGAGCCCAGGTAGGCTCCAGTGTTGGGTTGCCTAAGGCCAAACAACCAACTGGGAGGGAACGCAGCCCCACCCATCAACAGTCAAGTGGACTAAAGTTTACAGAGCTCTGCCCACCAGAGCAACAGCCAGCTCTACCCACAACCAGTCCCTCCCATCAACCCTCTTAGATAGCCTCATCCACCAGAGGGCAGACAGCAGAAGCAAGAAGAACTACAATCCTGCAGCCTGTGGAACAAAAAACACATTCACAGAAAGATAGGTAAGATGAAAAGACAGAGGGCTATGTACCAGAGGAAGGAACAAGATAAAACCCCAGAAAAACTAAATGAAGTGGAGATAGGCAACGTTCCAGAAAAAAAATTCAGAATAATGATAGTGAAGATGATCCAGGACCTCGGAAAAACAATGGAGGCAAAAATGGAGAAGATGCAAGAAATGTTTAACAAAGACCTAGAAAAATTAAAGAACAAACAGAGATGAACAATTCAATAACTGAAATGAAAAATACACTAGAAGGAATCAATAGCAGAATAACTGAGTGAGAAGAATGGATAAGTGACCTGGAAGACAGAATGGTGGAATTCACTGCTGCAGAACAGAATAAAGAAAAAAGAATGAAAAGAAATGAAGACAGCCTAAGAGACCTCTGGGACAACATTTAACGCACCAACATTCGCAATATAGGGGTCCCAGAAGGAGAAGAAAGACAAAAAGGACCAGAGAAAATATTTGAAGAGATTATAGTTGAAAAATTCCCTAACATGGGAAAGGAAATAGCCACCCAAGTCCAGGAAGCGCACAGAGTCCCATACAGGACAAACCCAAGGAGAAACACGCCGAGACACATAGTAATCAAATTGGCAAAAATTAAAGACAAAGAAAAATTATTGAAAGCAGCAAGGGAAAAACGACAAATAACATAAAAGGGAACTCCCATAAGGTTAACAGCTGATTTCTCAGTAGAAACTCTACAAGCCAGAAGGGAGTGGCATAATATACTTAAAGTGATAAAAGGGAAGAACCTACAACCAAGATTACTCTACCCAGCAAGGATCTCATTCAGATTCTATGGAGAAGTCAAAAGCTTTATAGACAAGCAAAGGCTAAGAGAATTCAGCACCACCAAACCAGCTCTAAAGGAACTGGTTTAAGGAAAAGAACTTTAGAACACTAAGGGAAATTTTCTAAGTGGGAAACACAAGAGAAGAAAAGGATCTACAAAAACAAACACAAAACAATTAAGAAAATGGCCATAGGAACATACATATCGATAATTACCTTAAATGTGAATGGATTAAATGCTTCAACCAAAAGACACAGGCTTGCTGAATGGATACAAAAACAAGATCCATATATATGCTGTCTACAAGAGACCCACTTCAGACCTAAGGACACATACAGACTGAAAGTGAGGGGATGGAAAAAGATATTCCATGCAAATGGAAATCAAAACAAAGCTGAGGTAGCTATACTCATATCAGATAAAATAGACTTTAAAATAAAGAATGTTACAAGAGACAAGGAAGGACACTATATAATGATCAGGGGAGCAATCCAAGAAGAAGATATAACAACTATAAATATATATGCAACCAACATAGGAGCACCTCAATACATAAGGCAACTGCTAACAGCTATAAAAGAGAAAATCTACAGTAACACAATAATAGTGGGGAACTTTAACACCTCACTTACACCAAGGGACAGATCATCCAAAATGAAAATAAATAAGGAAACAGAAGCTTTAAATGACACAACAGACCACATAGATTTCATTGATATTTATAGGACATTCCATCCAAAAACAGCAGATTACACTTTCTTCTCAAGTGAGCATGGAACATTCTCCAGGATAGATCACATCCTCAGTCACAAATCAAGTCTTGGTAAATTTAAGAAAACTGAAATCATATCAAGCATCTTTTCTGACCACAATGCTATGAGATTAGAAATCAAATACAGGAAAAAAAAAATGTAAAAAACACAATGACAAACACATGGAGGGTAAACAATATGTTACTAAATAACCAAAAAATCACTGAAGAAATCAAACAGGAAATCAAAAATACCTAGAGACAAATGACAATGAAAACACGATGATCCAAAACCTATGGGATGGAGCAAAAGCAGTTCTAAGAGGGAAGTTTATAGCTATAAAAGCCGACCTCAAGAAACAAGAAAAATCTCAATTAAACAATCTAACCTTACACCTAAAGGAACTAGAGAAAGAAGAACAAACACAACCCAAAGTTAGCAGAAGGAAAGAAATCATAAAGATCAGAACAGAAATAAATGAAACAGAAACAATGAAAACAATAGCAAAGATAAATAAAACTAAAAGCTGGTTCTTTGAGAAGATAAACAAACTTGATAAACCATTAGCCAGACTCATCAAGAAAAGGAGAGGACTCAAATCAATAAAATTAGAAATGAAAAAGGAGAAGTTACAACAGACATCACAGAAATACAAAGCATCCTAAGAGACTACTATAAGCAACTCTGTGCCAATAAAATGGACAACCTGGAAGAAATAGACAAATTCTGAGAAAGGTATAACCTTCCAAGACTGAACCAGGAAGAAACAGAAAATATGAACAGACCAATCACAAGTAATGAACTTGAAACTGTGATTAAAAATCTTCCAACAAACAAAAGTCCAGGACCAGATGGCTTCACAGGTGAATTCTATCAAACATTTAGAGAAGAGCTAACAACCATCTTTCTCAAACTCTTCCAAAAAACTGTAGAGGAAGGAACACTCCTAAACTCATTCTATGAGGCCACCATCACCCTGATACCAAAACTAGACAAAGATACTACAAAAAAATAAAATTACAGACCAATATCACTGATGAATACAGATGCAAAAATCCTCAACAAAATAACAGCAAACAGAATCCAACAACAAATTAAAAGGATCATACACCATGATCGAGTGGGATTTATCCCAGGGATGCAAGGATTCCTCAATATATGCAAATCAATCAATGTAATACACCATATTAACAAATTGAAGAATAAAAACCATATGATCATCTCAATAGATGCAGAAAAAGATTATGACAAAATTCAACACCCATTTATGATTAAAACTCTCCAGAAAGTGGACATAGATGGAACCTACCTCAACATAAGAAAGGCCATATATGACAAACCCACAGCAAACATCATTCTCAATGGTGAAAAACTGAAAGTATTTCCTCTAAGATCAGGAATGAGACAAGGATGTTCACTCTCACCACTGTTATCCAACATAGTTTTGGAAGTCCTAGCCATGGCAATCAGAGAAGAAAAAGTAATAAAAGGAATAGAAATTGGAAAAGAAGAAGTAAAACTGTCACTGTTTGCAGATGACATGATACTATACATAGAGAATCCTAAAGATGCCACCAGAAAACTACTAGAGCTAATCAATGAATTTGGTAAACTTGCAGGATACAAAATTAATGCACAGAAATCTCTTGTATTTCTACACACTAATGATGAAAAATCTGAAAGAGAAATTATGGAAACACTCCCATTTACCACTGCAACAAAAAGAATAAAATACCTAGGAATAAACCTACCTAGGGAGACAAAAGACCTGTATGCAGAAAACTGTAAGACACTGATGAAGGAAATTAAAAGTGATACCAACAGATGGAGAGATATACCATGTTCTTGGAAGAATCAATATTGTGAAAATGATTATACTACCCAAAGCAATCTACAGAATCAATGCAATCCTTGTCAAATTACCAATGGCATTTTTTTCAGAACTAGAACAAATCATCTCAAAATTTGTATGGAGACACAAAAGACCCCGAATAGCCAAAGCAGTCTTGAGGGAATGAAACGGAGCTGGAGGAATCAGACTCCGTGACCTCAGACTATACTACAAAGCTAGAGTAATCAAGACAATATGGTACTGGCACAAAAACAGAAACATAGATCAATGGAACAAGATAGAAAGCCCAGAGATAAACCCATGCACCTATGGTCAACAAATCTATGACAAAGGAGGCAAAGATATACAAGGGAGAAAAGACAGTCTCTTCAATAAGCGGTACTGGGAAAGCTGGACAGCTACATGTAAAAGAATGAGATTAGAACACTCCCTAACACCATACACAAAAATAAACTCAAAATGGATTCGAGACCTAAATGTAAGACTGGACACTATAAAACTCTTAGAGGAAAACATAGGAAGAATGTTCTTTGACATAAATCACAGCAAGATCTGTTTTGATCCAACTCCTAGAGTAATGGAAATAAAAACAAAAATAAACAAATGGGACCTAATGAAACTTCAAAGCTTTTGCACAGCAAAGGAAAGCATAAACAAGACAAAAAGACAACCCTCAGAATGGGAGAAAATATTCACAAACGAATCAACGGACAAAGGATTAATCTCCAAAATATATAAACAGCTCATGCAGCTCAATATTAAAGAAACAAACAACCCAATCCAAAAATGGGCAGAAGACCTAAATAGACATTTCTCCAAAGAAGACATACAGATGGCCAAGAATCACATGAAAAGCTGCTCAACATCACTATTAGAGAAATGCAAATCAAAACTACAATGAGGTATCACCTCCTCACACCAGTTAGAATGGGCATCATCAGAAAATCTACAAACAACAAATGCTGGAGAGGGTGTGCAGAAAAGGGAACCCTCTTGCCCTGTTGGTAGGAATGTAAATTGATACAGCCACTATGGAGAACAGTATGGAGTTTTCTTAAAAAGTAAAAATAGAATTACCATATGATCCAGCAATCCCACTACTGGGCATATACCCAGAGAAAACCGTAATTCAAAAAGACACATGCACCCTAATGTTCATTGCAGCACTATTTACAATAGCCAGGTCATGGAAGCAACCTAAATGCCCATTGACAGATGAATGGATAAAGAAGATGTGGTACATATATACAATGGAATATTACTCAGCCATAAAAAGGAATGAAATTGAGTCATTTGTTGAGACGTGGATGGATCCAGAGACTGTCATACAGAGTGAAGTAAGTCAGAAAGAGAAAAACAAATATCGTATATTAACGCATGTATGTGGAACCTAGAAAAATGGTACAGATGAACCGGTTTGCAGGGCAGAAGTTGAGATACATATGTAGAGAACTAACGTATTCCCCCAAGGGGGTAAAACGTCAGTGGGGTGGGGTTGGTGGTGTGATGAATTGGGCGATTGGGATTGACATGTATACACTGATGTGTATAAAATTGATGACTAATAAGAACCTGCAGTATAAAAAAACAAACAAACTAAAAACAACTAATACTAAACTTTCTTTGGGTTATTTGTATGGAAATATGTTAATATAAATGTTTCAGACATTACATGAGATTTCTAAAAATCTTATATGTTCTGGTATAATGTTATGTCATAATTCTAGTTATTACTTTAAAATGTATATCTCAGAAATAACTAAATTTCCTTGTCAATTGCATTATTATGAACTTTCGTCAAATCTTTAACCATCTTTATTTTTAAGTCTTTTGTCATTTACAGACAGTTCTGGGTGTACTCTGATGCTTTCGCAAAAATGTTCCTATAAAAGGGTTTCATCTTCAAGGAATTCATGGAAAAGACTGACAAGTACAGGTTTCTGGTAACTGACTATACTGCTGAACTGAATGAATAAGCATTTTCAGAACTCTAATGGAAAACTGATGAATTCATAAAAGTGCTAACAAAAGATCAAGATGAAAAAAAAAATAATTTCATGGGACTGAGTGAACTGATGAGGATGATTATAATTTTTGTGACTTTCTGTTTGAATAAAAAAAATCCCACAAGGACTCTTTATCTCTAATCTTACTAGCTTACTTATCTGTCATAGTAAAACCCTCTTTATTCTTTCTGCCTTCTCTGTTTTGACTCCTTTTCTTTCTCTAGCTGTTTCTATTAGGAGAAACTACCCAGTTAACTGGGAGACAATGAGAGGATAATAAAGTTGAGGGCAAATGGAACACCACAAATTTTATTAAAATAGCTTGTTTTTGTTTTGGATTCCTGTCCATTGTTGCTTTCTATTATTTCGCACAGCCAGTATTATCACTTCTCCAATTTTTAGAAATATCACTCTTTTGGAAACTGAAAATTTCCAAAACACACATGCATGTGCACATGCATACACACACAGAGATTTTGTACTTTGACCCAAAACATACATTCTAGTATGTGTTAAATCTATCTGAAATAAGAATTTGTGTTAAAGGGACTTGTTCATAAATGCTTAACTTAAGAAAGAAAAGCCTCCTAGTAGGCTTGGCAATGAATCACCTTACAGGCCTGATGCTTATGAAAACTTTATCTTTTGGATCACTTTGAGACAACTGAACTGATGTTCTTCGTAATTTACTTTTTTGGTCTCCCCCAAATCATAGAAAGCTTTACAAAGATACACGTGGATCCCAAGGAGGTCATTCTAACCTGACTTCTACTGCAGACTTGGCTGAACCAGCATAAGCTGCTTAGGCAGGATCAAGATCAAGATTTTCTTCTCTTCCATCATGTGGGTTTATGGTCTTTGTGACAGAGAAGTAGCAGAAAAGAAAATACTGCCTTCTAGGTCTTCCCTGGTGGCACAGTGGTTGAGAGTCTGCCTGCCGATGAAGGGGACACGGGTTCGTGCCCCGGTGCGGGAAGATCCCACATGCCGCGGAGCGGCTGGGCCCATGAGCCATGGCCGCTGAGTCTGCGCGTCCGGAGCCTGTGCTCCGCAACAGGAGAGGCCACAACAGTGAGAGGCCCGCGCACCGCAAAAGAAAAAAAAAAAAATACTGCCTTCTATCTAAAATAGGGTATCTCTGTGGGTCTCTGTGAGGTTTTTCAAGACAGGGTATTAATTAATTTATTTATTTTTGCTGTGTTGGGTCTTTGTTTCTGTGCGAGGGCTTTCTCTAGTTGTGGCAAGCGGGGGCCACTCTTCATCGCTGTGCGCGGGCCTCTCACTTATCGCGGCCTCTCTTGTTGCGGAGCACAGGCTCCAGACGTGCAGGCTCAGTAGTTGTGGCTTACGGGCCTAGTTCCTCCGCGGCATGTGGGATCCTCCCAGACCAGGGCTCGAACCCGTGTCCCCTGCATTAGCAGGCAGATTCTCAACCACTGCGCCACCAGGGAAGCCCCAAGACAGGGTATTGACACAACTTTCAGGTGGCTGCTGTGATACATACATATTAAATTCACTTACTATGTTAAATTATCCAATGGCCTTAATTAACTAGAGCGACCACTAAATTAGGCAATCTGTTTACACATATTCAGTTTGAAACAAAGGTTCAAAATAAGCAAGACCTGTTCACACAACAATTGTTCCATTACATTCTTTGAAATAGTCAAACTGTATGAGGCTTTTACAGGACTACCTAGTCTAAGTTATAGACTTGATATTCAATATTCAAGTGCACAGAAAGCAGGAATAATTTTAAAAGAGTATCATTTGTAGAATTGTACAACAGGTGAAGAAAATACTTACGGTTTAATGTGTGTGCATTTGTGTTATTCGGTTTTTAGGTGAGAAAGAATCACAGTTGGTAACACTGAAAGAAAGATAAGAAGCAGTGGTTGAAGAAAGGAAAGTAAATAACATTTATTGAGCACTTGTGAGATGCATTACGTATAATATTTTATTTAATCCTCAGAACTACTCTAAGGTTGAGAATATATCTTATCCTATTGTACAGATGAGAATATTGATGGACTAGAAATTCAAATGGAGTCAATTCCTGACTCCACAGCTTTTGCTCTATTTTTTGTACATTATTGTGAAAAGAGATAAAAGACTTCAATTATCTAACAAAGGAATCAAAGTTGAAAGCATATCTTAATGGTCATTGACTTTGTGCCAGACACTGAGCAATTATATCCTATTCCACACACTAGCCCAAAATTTAAATGTAGAAATATGAAACTGATATTTTTATGTTGGCTTTCTTAAAATGAATGTTAGTGGGAAAAATTACTTGTGGTCTTTATTTCTCTGAAATAAATATCATTAAGAAAACTGTTATAGGGAGAAATTCTTACAGTATAACAACTTATGGAGCCAATATGAAGCAAAAAGTTGTGAAAGAATGTTTGAATTTAAATTATTGCTCATGGTTTATATAATTGTATAGGTGTTTTAGTGTCTATTCCTAAAAAGGTTCCTGCATTTGCTTTTATATATAGATTCTTGCAAGAGAGCCAGATCCAGGACAAGAAGTTGAGGTTAAGTATTGTATTATTATCTATTAATTTTTTCCAACTTTTATTTTGTAAGAAGTGCTCAAATTTTCAATGAGCAAAAAATTATTTCATCAGGCTTTGAATTAATGTTGTCTTTATATCTTATGGTAGTCACTGAAGTGAGAGGAGGACTTTAAACCTTTGAATATAGTAACAGACTAAAAATTATATGACTTGGAAGTGAAAGCAACAGACCTTCTAAAATGCTCTAAAAGGCATTTAGAAAAACTAGAGCTTATATTTTTTTCCATTTGTCTGATGACATTTATACAGCTGAGAGAATATCCTTTAATGTTTGTTACCTTTTATTCATCCCAGATCAGGCATATTTTATTATACACATAATTTGAATAAAGGATATGTTGTATCTTCATATAAGTTCTAGTTTCAGCAATAATTAATTAATAGTGATTTAATAAATAATACATGACAAAATAGTTACAGATTAAGAGGGAATAAAGAAGAAGAAATACAAAATAATTAATCACTCGAGATTTTCTCAGGAATTTTTATGGTGTACATATGAACTATATTCTAATTGTACTTGTAAGAAAAATTGAGTTTTTTTTTTTTTTTTTTTTTTTTTTGCATTACGCGGGCCTCTCACTGTTGTGGCCTCTCCCGTTGCGGAGCACAGGCTCCGGACGCGCAGACTCAGCGGCCATGGCTCACGGGCCCAGCCGCTCTATGGCATGTGGGATCCTCCCAAACCGGGGCACGAACCCGTGTCCCCTACATCGGCAGGCGGACTCTCAACCATTGCACCACCAGGGAAGCCCAAGAAAAATTGAGTTTTTGATTATAGAATGTATTATAAGTCATATTAGTGCAATGGAATATTCTGCTCTAATTCTCTTTAGAGCAAACTAAACTTTTTCCATTTGTTCATACTTACTCTGGTAGCTGGCTTATAAACATCATTTGGGGAATAAGGTTGAAATGAAAGCTTAGGGGGGCACTGTTGGAAAATTTAGCCTGCATATAATTTTTCTGGTGACCTGATTACAGTGAGGCACTGATCAGTACTCCCAATTTCATTTTTTTGCTCATGTGAATTTTAGACTGAGGACAGAAGATGACACAGGAAAAGTGTAGTTTCTTGTTTACTAGGTTCAGAAGCTCCATTTATGTGGGTGTGTAAATGTGTGTGGGAGGACAGGGTCAGGATATGGGGATTATGTGCATTTAGGGTGTGTAGATATGTATGTGGGTTTATGCCAGGATACATGTATGTGGGAGGAGGATGGGGTGACTATGTAAATACCGACTACAACTTCATGTGTTTACACATAACTAAATATTACACATTTCATAACTAAATATTATAATATCTGATTTATATTGTAGAAGTCACTGGGAAAGAGAAACAAAACAAAGACTTGGAAAATGATGATTTTTTTTAACAAAAAGCAATAATAATAAGGGGAGAAACAAAGAAAATGAGATTTTTCCAAAAGAACATTTAATGGATTTTAGCCGAATATAAGCCAACTTTGGTTGTTCACTCATAGACAAATAAAAATCAGTTAGTATGCCCATCAAAATGGCTGTGATGCCTTTTTGGAAATGGCATTGGATATGTCTCCCAGGTTTTATTGTTTCTCTTTGGACCAGAAACTGGATGTAAATTTTTTCAAAATATGATGTCTTTACTAAATCCCTTTAAAAATCTTTAATATTCATCTTGAAACTGAGCCCAGTTATAAGCACAGTGATAACAATGGAGAGGAACATGCTGATGTCCCTAAAAAATATCTTTGTCTAAAGCAATATTTTATTGTGCCATACAGAAAATCAATTTAGAGATGAGATCTAATGGCATTGTCCAAATAATTCAGTGTATGTGCCTCCTGAGTATACAAGAGGGAATGACTTTTTTATATATTAGAAAAATCTGTAAATGCAACACTAGAAAATAAACTAATTATAAAACCAATAATAGTTATTTACCAAAAATGCTCTAATACTTAAATATAAAAACCTTTGGGAAAAATACAACTAAAAATGTAAATGAATTTTCAGATTACTCTTGAAGTCTGGAAAAGAAAGTTTAGCTTTTATTTTTATGGGCACTGTCTTCACAAAATTAATTTTGGTTTACTTAGGTCTTGCCTAATAACTGCATCAAAACTGTAAGTTCAGAATCCATGCTTTTTCAATAACGTATTAACCATTTTTTTGTGTGCCTTCTTAAAAGGTTTTAATATTAAACTCTTCAGTTAATACCACTGCCTACTTTGCTTTGGATTCACATAATGCCGTGATTTCTAAAACCACAAGACCTCTTTTGGATTATGAAACAAATCCTAAGGTAAGAATAAAGATGAAACAACATTAAATAATAAATACCTTTAAATACCCTTCAAAAAGAGTAATTTTCAATATTTTCAATAACTTTTAAAAACTTACCTAAATTGAAATAAAAATACCAAATTTATGTAATTGCATTTTCATATTCACATAGATCAAGCAAAAATTCACTTTAAGAAAATAAATTTAGAATTTTATTTGATTCATTTTACTCTTTCCATTAGACTTTTAAAAAATATTATTTCAATTTTTGTGTTTGCTTCTTTAAGTGCATATAAAAGTTAGAGAAGGGATTACCTCCATACTCAAAAGCATAAAAATGTTGGAGAAAGGATTGCCTCCATATTCAAAAGCATAAAACTGAGGCAACGTTCTGGGTAATTAAATAAAATTGCCCTTTATTACAGTCACAAATTATCTGGAGTGTTGCCTCTCTCCTTGGCTTTACTTGACTGTAGAGATATGGCCTAAATCTTTTTTCCCCCAATGTCCTGGTTAAATTTCAGATTTGCAAATATTTGGAAAGAACAGAGAGGTATAAGCGTATGGAAAAACATAACAAATCTCTTTTCCTACAAAGTCATTCTGGGAAATGGGACCACTTAAATTTCAAATGTTTCCCAGTGTCCTTAAACATTTCTCAATGCTTCCAGTAGTAGACTTATCAAGAAACATTGTTTTTTTAAAAACAGTGCCTTACCTAAAACAAGCCTTTATAAGTTACAAATATTTCGACCAGGATTTTCTCACTGTGTGAGAGTTAGAGGAAAAATTAAAAGCAACAACTGGTGCTCTAGGACAACTGGCTAATGGTTTATAATATTTTCACTTTGGTATTGTACGATCATCTCTCATATTATCAACTTTGCTGTTTTCCATTCACTCCTAAACGAAGTACTTCAGTTCTATTTGCTTCTTCACTCTTTCATATAATGTTCAAAATTAACTTTATGAAAGAAGCCCCATTCACGTTTTGATTTTAATTACACTGAATTTATAAATTAGACTGAAGAGAATTAGCATCATTATCATCCATAAAGCAGGATGATTTATTAAATTATTCAGAACTTTATTAATTTTCCGTATTTTTCTCCACAGAAGTTTGTAATTTTACACATTATATGTATGATATTCCTAGACAACTTGACTTTTGCTGCTGTATATTCATTTTCTAATTGTTCAAGGTTAAAGTTGATTCTTATACCTTGATATTGAAAATGGCAACTTTGCTAACTCCTTATATTAATTTGAATAATTTCTAGATGAGCTTCCATTTTTATGTTAACTGTGTTAACATTCACAGTTAAAATAACTGTCAAGAGTAACAGTTGTTTTTTTCTCTTCAATTCTTAAAACTTTTTATTCATATTGTATGCCTTATTTTTTGATGAGGACTTCCAGAACAATGTTTACTAGAAGTGGTTATAGGATGCATCCTTGTTTTGTCCTGATTTTAAAAGTTATTGTTTAATGTTTCAAATGACAATGGTATTTCTTATAGGGCTATGGTAGACATCTTTTTTAAGTAAGAAAAGTTTTGGTTTTTTTTAAATAAATTTGTTTATTTTATTTTTGGCTGTGTTGGGTCTTCGTTGCTGCATGTGAGCTTTCTCTAGTTGTGGCTAGTGGTGCAGTGCATAGGCTTCTCATTGCGGTGGCTTCTCTTGTTGCAGAGCACGGGCTCTAGGCATGCAGGCTTCAGTAGCTGTGGCACATGGCCTCTAGAGCGGAGGCTCAGTAGTCGTGGAACACGGGCTTAGCTGCTCCATGGCATGTGGGATCTTCCCGGACCAGGGATCTAACCCATGTTCCCTGCATTGGCAGGTGGATTCTTAACCACTGCGCCACCAGGGAAGCCCAGAAAAGTTTTTTATTCCTAATTTGTTAAGGGATATTTGATGTTGAACTTTATAATATTTTTCTCCATTTACTTAGAAAATTATATGGTTTCTTTTTGTGAATTTATTAAATGTATGAGTTATTTTAATACATTTTATGTTATTATAACATCTTTGTCTTTCTGGCATATAACCTACCCCATATAAGGTAGTTTCCAATATAGATTACTATATTCAATTTGCTACTATTTTAATTTAATTTGGGGATTGTAATCCTAAATGTTCCCTTGTCTTTGTTGACTAAAACTCAAGGTGGTTTGTTCACTCATTTTTTCTTCCCACATGTGAGCTCATCATTAGAAGAGCTTCTGCATGTTTACACATTTAAACAGTGTTGAGCAATTGTCCCTCCAAAGGGGTATACCTCTTTGCATTCCTAAGGCATCACTGGTTTCAGGAAAGTTTATATGTTAATTTCATGGCCCAGCTATTCTTGGACCAAATGTGTAGTACAACCTAACTTTTATGAGTTTCTCTGTCTCTCTCTCTCCCTCTTTCTTTTTCTCCTATAATTTAATGGCAGTGGTATTCTGGAAGGATTATGGCAAATGATTTTACTCTGTCCACCAACCTGATCTAAAAACAAAACTTCATTTGATAAACTTTCATCCTCTTTTGGTTTACATATTAATCTTCTCCATTGATTTCCTCCATGGTAAGGTTATTTCTAATTGGCTTCTTGTCTCTGGTGTACTGCACAGTGCATCGTATAGTCAGTGCTCAAGAATATTTCTTGAATGAAAGCATGAATTCTCTCTACTAATTTCAAGGGTCCATGTATTTGTTAAGACTTAAAACAATGAGAAACAATAGATTCATTAGTTTGATATCATTTTTGAATTGCCAAGTACTGTGTTGCCACTCTTACCCAGATTTTCAAGAAACCACACATTTATTTTTCCTAAAGCATCAAACCAGTTACATTATGTTGAGTATGTGTTAGGCACCAGTAAGGTGTTTTACACATAATAGCTTACTTAATGCTTATGGAAGCCCTGTGAGGTAGATACCATTTTAACCTCCATTTTATAGATGAAGACACTAAGTCCAAATAAATAAGTGGCCTACCCAAGATCATCCAGCTGGTAAATGGATGAATCATGATTCCAACACAAGCAGCCTAACGTTATTATTAAAAAAAATTTTTTTTGAACATCTTCACTGGAGTATAATTGCTTTACTGTGGTGTGTTAGTTTCTGCTGTATTACAAACTGAATCAGCTATACATATACATATATCCCCGTATCTCTTCCCTCTTGCATCTCCCTCCCACCCTCCCTATTCCACATCTCTAGGTGGACACAAAACACCGAGCTGATCTCCCTGTGCTATGCAGATGCTTCCCAGTAACTATCTATTTTCCATTTGGTAGTGTATATATGTCCATGCCACTCTCTCACTTTGTCCCAGCTTACCCTTCCGCCTCCCAGTGTCCTCAAGTCCATTCTCTATGTCTGAATCTTTATTCCTGTCCTGCCCCTAGGTTCTTCAGAGCCATTTTTTTTTTTTTTAGATTCCATATATATGTGTTAGCATATGGTATTTGTTTTTCTCTGACTTACTTCACTCTGTATGACAGACTCTAGGTCCATCCACCTCACTGCAAATAACTCAGTTTTGTTTCTTTTTTATGGCTGAGCAATATTCCATTGTATATATGTGCCACATCTTCTTTATCCATTCATCTGTCGATGGACAATAAGGTTGCTTCCATGTCCTGGATATTGTAAATAGAGCTGCAATGAACATTGTGGTACATGACTCTTTTTGAATTATGGTTTTCTCAGGGTATATGCCCTGTAGTGGGACTGCTGGGTCATACTGTAGTTCTATTTTTAGTTTTTTAAGGAACCTCCAAACTGTTCTCCATAGTGGCTGTATCAATTTACATTCCCACGAACAGTGCAAGAGGGTTCCCTTTTCTCCACACCCTCTCCAGCATTTATTGTTTGTAGATTTTTTGATGATGGCCATTATGACTGGTGTGAGTTGATACCTCATTGTGGTTTTGATTTGCATTTCTCTAATGATTAGTTATGTTGAGCATCCTTTCATGTGTTTGTTGGCAATCTGTGTATCTTCTTTGGAGAAATGTCTATTTAGGTCTTCTGCCCACTTTTGAATTGGGTTATTTGCTTTTTTGATATTGAGCTGCATGAGCTGCTTGTATATTTTGGAGATTAATCCTTTGTCAGTTGCTTCTTTTGCAAATATTTTCTCTCATTCTAAAGGTTGGCTTTTTGTCTTGTTTATGGTTTCCTTTGCTGTGCAGAAGGTTTTAAATTTCATTAGGTCCCATTTGTTTATTTTTGTTTTTATTTCCATTTCTCTAGGAGGTGGGTCAAAAAGGATCTTGCTGTGATGTATGTCACAGAGTGTTCTGCCTATGTTTTCCTCTAAGGGTTTTATAGTGTCTGGCCTTACATTTAGATCTTTAATCCATTTTGAGTTTATTTTTGTGTATGGTGTTAGGGAGTGTTCTAATTTCATTCTTTTACATGTAGCTGTCCAGTTTTTCCAGCACCACTTATTGAAGAGGCTATCTTTTCTCTATTGTATACTTTTGCCTCCTTTATGAAAGATACGGTGACCACAGGTCCATGGGGTTTATCTCTGGGCTTTCTATCCTGTTCCATTGATCTGTATTTCTGTTTTTGTGCCAGTACCATACTGTCTTGATTACTGTAGCTTTGTAGTATAGTCTGAAGTCAGGGAGCCTGATTCTTCCAGCTCCGTTTTTCTTTCTCAAGATTGTTTTGGTTATTTGGGGTCTTTTTTGTTTCCATACAAATTGTGAATTTTTTTGTTCTACTTCTGTGAAAAATGCATTGGTAGTTTGATACGGATTGCACTGAATCTGTAGATTGCTTTGGGTAGTATAGTCATTTTCACAATGTTGATTCTTCCAATCCAAGAACATGGTATATCTATCTGTTTGTATCATCTTTAATTTCTTTCATCAGTGTCTTATAGTTTTCTGCATACAGGTCTTTTGTCTCCCTAGGTAGGTTTATTCCTGGGTATTTTATTCTTTTTGTCACAAAGGTAAATGGGAGTGTTTCCTTAATTTCTCTTTCATCATTAGTGTATAGGAAGGCAAGAGATTTCTGTGCATTATTTTTTTACTCTGCTACTTTACCATATTCATTGATTAGTTCTAGTAGTTTTCTGGTAGCATCTTTAGGATTCTCTATGTATAGTACCATGTCATCTGCAAACAGTGATAGTTTTACTTCTTCTTTTCCAATTTGGATTCCTTTAATTTCTTCTTCTTCTCTGATTGCTGTGGCTAAAACTTCCAAAACTATGTTGAATAATAGTGGTGAGAGTGGGCAACCTTGTCTTGTTCCTGTTCTTAGTGAAAATGCTTTCAGTTTTTCACTATTGAGAACAATGTTGGCTGTGGACTTGTCATATATGACCTTTATTATGTTGAGGTAAGTTCCCTCTAGGCCTACTTTCTGGAGGGTTTTTTATCATAAATGAGTCTTGAATTTTGTCGAAAGTTTTTTCTGCATCTATTGAGATGATCATATGGTTTTTATCCTTCAGCTTGTTAATATGGTTTATCACATTGATTGATTTGCATATATTGAAGAATCCTTGCATTCCTGGGATAAACCCCACTTGATCATAGTTTATGATCCTTTTAATGTGCTGTTGGATTCTGTTTGCTAGTATTTTGTTGAGGATTTTTGCATCTATGTTCATCAGTGATATTGGCCTGTAGTTTTCTGTTTTTGTGACATCTTTGTCTGGTTTTGGTATCAGGGTGATGGTGGCCTCACAGAATGAGTTTGGGAGTGTTCCTCCCTCAAGCAGCCTAACTTTGTTCGGGTATTTCACCACTATGCTACCTTGCCATTGTTGGCTTGTCATCTCTTCTAAAAAGCTGTTACTATCCTCCCTCATACTTTCATGCTCTGCTGTAATCTCTGTACATGCAGAAACTGTGTGCTGCTTATTTTAAATATCAGTGTTTGGTACTTAAATGATGTACTACTGAGGATGCATGAACAAATGAGTGAATAGTTAATTCAGAACAGCTGTGCTGTCGTAGGGAACCCCATTTTTTTAAGCCAGTGTCAAAGAAAGGAAAATTGACATATTTGAAAATAAACTTTTCATTTTAAATCACCCTTTTTAAGCAGTTTTTAAGCAGTTTATACATTTTTTTGAATAATAATTTACTTCAGTGGTAATATATTTTTGGTCAAGCTACACTTTTGTTAAATATTCCTTGTAATCTTCAGTTTTTTCTCATTTATTTGAAACACTTCTGAAATAGAAGGCTCAATGAAGTATCAATATAATATATAATTAAAAGCACTTTGATTTGCTTTTTGTTTTTGTACATAATCTACTTGTTAATTATATAGTTAAATTTAATAAAACAAAAATTAAAATAATTCTTTGACTTCATCAAGCCTTTAGTTATTACTCTATTAGACAACATTTTTGACTATTATGACATTGGAATATCAACTTTTTATATGAAAATTTTACAAATTCTTGTGACGTTGCTAAAATATTCATGATTTTTCAATTTTTTTCCAAAAATAAGATAGCTGTTTACCTTCACATATTTTTTTCCTAAACACTGAAACTTAAGTTATCCTTTTAGTTTGCTATTTCAACAAATTCAAATTGATTTTATTGCCTTAAATGTAGCATACCAATACCAATATTTAAAAACATTGTCAAAGTTCCATAACAATTGGTAGGTAGCATTAAACACAGAAATCTACATGAGGGTACAAAAGATACTCCTTTTGACAAATGACCTTAAGATTTTTTTAGGAATAGACCTACATTCTTAGGCTGCAATTTTTAAAGTGCTTTTCAATTTTATTTTTAAAAAAATTTTTGTAAAGGGAACTTGCATATTTTAAGCACTCAAAAAACATATTCTGTCATCTCTTATTTATTTTATCATTTCCAGATAGTGGTTGCTGCGAGAAATAGAGAGAACCTGTCTCTGGAGTCATGCATTGGCACCATGACTTTAAACAGCAGGAATGTTAATGATGAGAGTCCTGTTCTTATGTAAGCAAAGAGTAATCTAAATATTTAAATGCTAAGATTTAACCACTGAAACTTCTTTTATAATGGGGTAAATATCAGAGTTTTGCTGTTATGTCCATTGTCAATTTTTTTACAAACATTCAAAGTGACCTAGAAGCAAACCTCTATTAGCTCCATACTATTGCTCTTTTTACATACAGTGAAAGTCAACCTCAATCATATTTTATGTTTGAAACCACAGAAGTCAATTTTTTTTATGGAATAAGAATTCAAAGCTTTCTATTTTCCTATTAAGTTATATATTGTAAATACTCCTTAATAAGTAAAATATTGTAGAAAATGCACATTGATACATTCATATTGAAGAGAATTAGGGTTTTGCTCTGGATTAGGCTTTGGCTTACAGGAATGTTGTGGCTGGTTTGATCTTCCATCCAGACCACTACAAGTTTCTCCATATCAGCAATAAGGCTGTTTCACTTTCTTATCATTTGTGATTCACTGGAGTAGCACTTTTAATTTCCTTCAAAAAGTTTTCCTTTGCATTCAGAACTTGGATAACTGTTTGGCACAAGAGGCCTAGCTTTTAGCCTATTTTGGCTTTCTACATGTCTTCCTCACCAAGCTTAATCATTTCTAACTTTTGATTTAAACTGAGAGACATGCATCTCTTTCACATGCACATTTAGAGGCCACTGTAGGGTTACTAATGGGTCTGATTTCAATATTGTTGTGTCTCAGGGAATAGGATGGCCGAGGAGAAGAGAGACAGAGGAATGGCCAGTTGGTGGAGCAGTCAGAACACATACAACATTATCCATTAAGTTCACAGTCTCATATTGGCATAGTTTGTGATGCTCCAAAACAATTACAGTAGTAATATCAAAGCTCGCTGATCATAGATCACCATAACAAATATAATAATAATGAAAAATTTTGAAACATTGTGAGGATTACCAAAATGTGATATAGAAACACCAAGTGAGCATATGTTTTTGGAAAAGTGGCATCAGCAGACTTGCTCAATGCAGGGTTGCCAGAAATCTTCAATTTGTAAAAAATGCAATATCTGCAAAGTGCATTAAAGTGAAGTGCAATAAAATGAGGTATGCCTGAATATGAAATGAAACAGTGATTTCAAAAGTGTTTGTAGTATTTTGTTATCTGGAATAAAGTATAATAACCAGATTATATAATAACCAGATTTTATAAAATATATACTTTATATAATAAAGTATATAACCATTCAGTAGAAGGACTAGAGCAAGGGTATAGGTAGGAGAAAACTTTTAACTTCACTTTATAATACTTAAAGATTCTCTAATAGACATAGTAATTTATAAAGAAAAAGATTTTTTGAGGCCAGGGGCTTGAAATTCTTACAAGATATGTATCACATAAAATTTAAAATATTTGTTGTGTGACAGATGAAAAGAGACATTTGTTTACACTAAGTGATAAAAAAATCCCTTTTGTCCCACAGATATATACCAGATGCACCTATAAATATTTATGAAAATCTGGCTGTTGGAACAAAGCTAGTGAAGCTGACAGCAACTGATAGAGACATAGGGGACTCGGTACATTATGAATTTATAGATACACAAAAAGAATTTTCAATAAATCAAAGTATAATAATTTTTTGTTGCTAATCATTTTATAAAGTATATTATAAAATGTACTTTTCACTAGTTAAAAATAAGCTTGATTACCATTCTATAAGGGTAAAAGAACATTTAAAATATTCAGCAGCATATTTAGCATATTTTATATGAGGTAAAAAGTGATCATTCTTTCCTTCTCAGAAATATGGAAATAGTCTGCACAATCTGTATGCTCCAGGGGACTCCCAAACAATTCAGACCCACAGCATGGTTCCCTGGGATTTTATTGTATGATTTTTCTGTGAGAAGTAGCTTTTCCCATGAAAACCATAATATTAGTCACATAAATTGAATATTTATTTTATATCATACATTCTCATAAGCACTTTGAATATACAATAACTTCTTTGTTTACTATCCTAATCCCCATCTAACATACGATGCCTGGAGAGAAATCTTCATTTACTCAAGCTCATGCAGCTAATTTGCATGTCATGACCTGCACTTGAATTCAGACTGCTTGAAAAAGAGACCTATAGCTCTAAGTACATTCTATTTGACTACAAGTTAGGAGTTCATGCATGCCTCTAACAACTTAGGCATAAAGCAAGTGGAGGGGAGAAAGAAAGGTTTTTCCATTTCTTAAGAGGTATTGTACATTTGGCATGCATAAAAGAGCAGGATTAATCACACACCACCTGTCATATTGGTGAAGAGTCCTACATAGGGAGTAGAATCTGAGAGGTGAGTAAGGAGACCTGTGGAAGGGAAGACCTGTGGCATGCCAGAACTTAAGCAAAGCGAGGATGTTCAGGTCAGAAGTGGTAAGAAGGGAATGGCAGCAGAAATACGAGATTCATTACATAAAGGAGGATTGATACAATAACTGTGTTAAACATACATGAAGTCTGGTTTCTCCTGTCAGACATGTGAGTTACAAAAGTAGAAAATGAGAAAACTATAATGAACAATATGAGGATAAATTAAAATTAACAGTGTTAGAGTAAACATGTTTTTCATTACATGGGTAGGTACAGGAAGATGTGTATGTGTGTGTGTGTGTGTGTGTGTGTGTGTGTGTGTATAGTTACATAAATAGATATTGATGTAACTGTATGTGGGCGCGCATACACATACACACACACACACACACACACACACACAGATGCATATCTGTAGCTACGTCTATTAAAAGAGTGAAAGAACTTAGGAGGATGATACAACGATAGCAATGAGCACATCTAGTACCCAGATACTGACTTCTACATACCATTTTATCCTATAAGAGCTCCCTAAAGCAATGACTCATTTTGAAAGTGACAGGAGTTAAAATGCAAGATGAGCTTGAAATAATGCGTTGTGACAATAAGCAAGAACATGATCAAGGAATGGTGAGGGTATGTTAAAAAAACACAAAAAACCCCAGAAATTAGCTTGAATTGGCTCCCTCTAGCCAATTTAAGGGCGCTTTGAACATAATAGATCATAAATGAAAATAACAGTTGCAAATTACAACCCATTATAAAAAATGGGACTCCATGAGTCCATAGAAATATAAATACATAAATAAATTGACAATTTCATAGGGAAGAGAATGTTTACATATTTTCAAAATACCTCACCATAAAATATTCATTAATTGCAAAGGATAAAATAGCAACTTTGGAATGGAGAACACTGGTAGACACCAACTTTATCAAGAAATTAAAGTGAACATCATCAGTAATGAGTCAAACTGATAGCATGCCATAAGAAGATACTGTAACTTCTGTGATATTTAATCCCAAACTACATAACCCAAATCTTATCATGGGCAGACATCAGGCAAATCCAATTTGAGGAAAATTCTTGAAAATTACCAGCCTTTAATCTTCAAAATGATGTTAAAAATTAAGAGAAGATTGAAGAACTTTCCAGATTGACAGAGACTAAAAGGACATGACAACCGGATATTTTGCTATAAAAATATTGAGACAATTGGTAAAACTTGAAAGGAGGACTCAGTATTAGATGTATTGATGTCAACATCTGGATTTTGTTGTTTTTCTTGTGGTAATGTTGGAGGATGCTCTTAGGAAATATACCTTAAAGTATATGGAGATGATAAGACATCAAGATCAGCAACTTATTCTCAAATGGTTCAGGAAAAAAATTTTTTCCCACATGTTCATGATTATTTAAAACATTTAATAATTATAAAGACTAAAAAATAGAAATCAAGAAAGAAAAAAGATGATATTGAAGATAGGCAGAAAAGAGGCAATACTTTAAATCATATTCTAAAAATTCCTGAAGAAGCACATAAAAGCAATAGAGCAGAATACTGAAAAGTATCTATCACTCAAGAAAATGTTTCTAAAATAAAAGATGATTTGAGGCTACATGTTACAAAAGGCAAAGTAGGTTTTTGGAAGACCAATACGGAGTGGCTGAATATGAGACATTTTCTAGTAAACCATTAGATATTAACGTAAAAGAAAAAAATATTTGAGCCCCCAGGCAAAAAAGTTAAGTCAGGTATAAGAGAGTGATAATCAAATTGTAAATAGACTTTTTTTACAAGAATTTCCACAGTTAATAGAGTAACGTATTTAGGAAACCTGAGGACACAAATTGTGACTTTAAAAATTTATACAAAGGAAAATGACCTCACAGATAAAGAAAGCAGATAAAATTTCAGGACCATGGAAGCAATCAGGAAATATTGTTCCTATGAGTTCTTCCTGAGGAATTTGCTAGGGAATGAACTCCAGACAACCAAAATAACTGAAGAATTATCAGCATAAGAAATGATGGTGAGAGATAAATACATATTTATTTATAAAATTAAAAATAAATAATGTGTTTAGAGAGTGTACTACACATAAAGGCTACATTAGCTGCAAATATAGATAAATTAATTAAAAAGCAACTGTTAATTAAAATATTATGTTTTTATTTTTGTTGATTTTTGTTTTTGTTTTTCTCGCTGCACACAGCTCCCTACCCTAACTCTACTCTGCCTGGGCCAGAAGAACTAAAAGCATTTATAGTAGGGAAAAAAATTGGAACAGAGGCACAATGAGGGGAAACTATTCTAGTAGATATTAAAACATGTTATAATGCCTCTGAATTGCAAACAGTGTGATAGTGACAAATGATTATATAGATAGATGTATGGAACGGAATATAAAATTTTGATAAGAGTCCCAAATGATCATGAAAATGTAAAAGTGCAGAAAAGGTTGACTTTTTTAAAATGAAGTAATAACTCGTAGCATGAGGAAAATAAAACATTTTTGTATTGTATATCAGATTTTATCAAATTGATTAGATTTTCTCAAAAATGCAATCATACACATAATAGAAGAAAATATGAATGAATTTCTTTATAACATGTGAGTAGGAAAAACTTACAACCGTAACTCAAAATCCAGAAACCACATGGGAATAAATTGATGAATGTGACATAAATCATCATATGATCACCATCAACATCATCACCATCATCACAACAACTCCAACAACAACATTTTTATGGCAAACAAATAAAATCACCATAAGAAAAGTAAAAATACAAATGAGAAATTGGGAAAATATTTGCATATTAGAAGAATAAAAGTAACAATCACATAAGAAAATGGACTAAGACAAGAATCAACAGTTTAGAGGAGTTGCAAATGACTCTCAAATGTATGAAAATATGCTCTGTTTTATTCATAATAAAATTGAAAATTAAAATAATACATTACTATTTGTAACCTATAGGATTACCAAAAAGTTATATTTGAAAATATCTTCCGTTGGTGAGGCTGCGTGAAACAGACCTCATATAACTCTTGGTGAGGATGAAAAATACTACAACCTTAACTGAGAGAATATGGTAGAATCTAGGAAAACTGCATATGCATTTACATTTTGATGCTGCAATCTCACCTCTAGAAAATACCTCAAATACACTGACAAAAATATAAAAAGATGTATGCACACACCATTCGTTGCATCATTATTTAACAGCAAGATTGAAAATATCCATAGGGTAGTGATTATATAAACTGTGATACATCTAGACAATGGAATAATATGTCCATAGAAAAAGAAATAAGGAGCCTCTCCCTATATTATTTACGTAATGATCTCTGAGATACTATATTGGGGGGGGAAGGTGAAAAATGGTGTGCATAATGTGTTACTGTTAAGTTTATCATGGAAAGAACACAAAATTATATAACAAATTTTTTAAATCCTGGAGAATTTTATAGATTAAAGAGAGTTAAGAGACATACCAACCAATTAAAAAGTGTGGACTTTACTTAGACGATGATTTGAAAAGCAACAAAACTTCATAAGACAATCCAAACATTTTTATCATTACTGAATATATGATGATGCTAAGGAATTAATGTGATTTTTAAGGTATGCTAATTATATCACAGTTATATTTTAAAAGAAGAGTCCTTTGCCTTTAAGAATAGATAATAAAATATTTACAAATGAAATAACATGTTCTTTGGGATTTTCTTCAAAATAATCCAAGTAGAAGATAAAATAGGCAATGCTATAGATGAAACAAAATTGGCCATATATTGTAATTGTTGATGCTACTGATGTGTACGTAAGAGTTTATTGTATAATTCTCTTGGATTTAATATATGTGAATTTTTAAATAAAAACTTTTTATTCAGGAAAATATATGCCCTCATCATAATAAAAGTAAATACCTTGTATTTTCAATTGCAATAAACTATATTTTTAAAACAACACAATTTGAAAAGTCGATGGGATATAGTAAAGATATTAAGAATTTCTCTTACTGTCTTCACTCCACTTCTGTTGCTCCTTCTAAGACAAAAATGCCTAATCAGCTAGAATATATGTTTATCAATTCTATCTGCTAAATATGAATTAAAATCCTTCCTTTCCATCACTATTGTAATTCAACATCTCTCACCCAATCCTCAGCAGTACAATTTACTTTTCTCAAAATACTCTGTTCTTGTACATATTTCTGCCCTTCCATGTGCTATTCCATTTATCTGGAGTGTCTGTCCTACTTCTTCTTCTCCTTTGGCTTCCCTTTGCCATAACTCCCTCCTCGCAACCTCCACTCCACCCCAGTCTTCTTTACCTGGATTTCCTGTGCTCGTTTCTCAACACTCAGCATAAGCTTCACTGTGTACCCCTCACCACACCCACCATGACCCTCCTACGAAATATTTTCTGACCTATGCAGTTCAGGAGGGTTTCCCTTCCAGGTCACTAACCATTCCCCACAGATCCTCAACGGTGAGTGGTGTATAAGCTTCATCAGGTAAGCAACTGTGATTTGTCCTTTAATTTATCCCCAGAACAATTTTCTCCATATCACTATTTTAATTTATAGTGTTTTCACCTTGTGAATATTGAACAAATTTTCATTATCTGCCTTTTAGATTCAGGAGAGGTCACAATCGCCTGTCCTTTGGATTATGAGGACGCACCCACCCCACATTCTTGGGTATTACATTTTAGCGTTTACGACAATGAACGACTGCATTCCACAACTGGAACATTCACAGTGATTCTACAAGATGTTAAGGACAATCCAACTCAATGCACTCAGGATATTTACATGTAAGTTATTATAGCAAATTTGGTCTTCAGATTTTGGCATAGAGAGAAAAGAGAGAAAAATAAATGGGTAAACAACATACTATTCCTGGAATGAAGACGAAGCCCTTCCTTCCATCTTTACTGTATTTTTAACCAATTTGCAGCTTCTCTGGTACAATTGGACCTGCTTTATTTTGTCTCAGAAAATTATAAAAATTAAAGCTAGAAAGGACCCCAAAAGATGACATTTGTCTAGCCCCGTGCTTCCAGGGAGGTAAAACAACTATCACACTAAAAATTATATATATGTATGGATAGTAAATTATAATTCATTTTTTAAATGTTACTGGAATTAATTTAAAGATAGTGCTAAAGCCACATGCAAACTTTCAGCTTTTTAATTACACAGAGATTTTAAAATGAAGGCATGATAAGTTATTTGCATTATATAAAAAGAGTACAAAATCTATAAGATTTCATTCACTGAAACACAGATTTCCTGATCCCTAGTACATTTTTCCCTTCAGAATACCTGATTGCTCAGAAAATTCTTAACCTAGTCTGGCAGTATTCTGGTAACATACTCTTTTTTGGTATTCTCATTACATATCTCATTCCAGCAGTGTATGCAATAATCCACCCTTGAGGAAAACCATAGATATGTGGGCTTTATATCATCAAGTAACAGAAGACAATCTAGATAGAACTAAAATCAACTACATGGAGTAGAACTTTGACAGTCCTGCAAGATGAACAACAGAATCTCCTGCTTAATCAGAATTTTCACTTACATAGTAGAAACAATGTTTTATACAATGCTATAAAAGTGCTTTAGTGGTTACTCTTAAATAATGTATTGAAACCACTTAAAACAATATTTTAGAAATACTATTGCTGGCATATATTTGATAACTTTGTAGAAACAAAACATAGTCCAAAATTCACATATGGAAATAGTGCCATTGCACTACTGAACTTCGAAAATCAACTTTTAGTTTGTAAACTTTTTGCCAGAAATATATTTTACTAAAAAACAAGAGATGGCAAGAATAAACAATAATTCTGTAGACACTCCAACTGTAGTTTGCTTTCACTTCCTATTCTAGCTAGTAGTTTACAGATTCTTACTGGAACAGTATTAGAATTTTTGGTTTCTAGAACATTCTTTCTGTTAACAAATTTGACAACTCACCTTTTATTCCACTATTTTTCTCAAACCTAATGTATTTTAAGTAATTAAAATTAGGAATATTCTTTTAAAACAAACAAAAAATACAAATATAACTGTTTTTATTGGTCAGGATATTTAACACTAGCTGCTGTAACACCAACAAAATTTTTTTTTAATCAATGACTAAACTCAATAAGCATTTCTTTGCCCCTTATGCAAAGAGTAATGAAGCTTGGTTGGCTCCAGTGAGTGGCACTCCCCTCTCTATGCTGAGACTCAGGGGTCCTGGCTTATTAGATCTTCTGTCCTGGTCATACTGTTGCCTTTTACTTCCAACCACATATTTAATTACCTTGCCTAGACTTATACACAGCCTTTTCACTTATATTTCATTTGCCAGCACATCCTCCCCTCCTCCCGAGCCCCACAGCCAACTGTAGAAGTTGTAGAAAAACTGAGATACAGAGAGCAACATAAGAATATTGGTAAAAATTAACAGTCCCTGCTAACTTTTAAGCAAATTTAATAGACAGTAACAGGACTACTGCAGCTTGAGCTGTGCATACAGCAGATCAAAGCATTAGTTCCAGTCTAGTACTATTCAATAATTTAAGGAACCTCCTAAAAACAAGACAGTTTGAAATACCAAGACTACAAAGAAAACTATACTGTACATAAGGCAAGAAGTCAAAGGTTTATTCTTTTTTCCAGTCTGTGTCTTTTTAATTGTCATCTAACTTCTCTAGTCCTCAGTTTCCTCGTTTTTAAAATGGGGACAATGTGTGAAGTTGAGGTACTACTGCCATATTTCCAGTGATAATATATGTGTGTGTGTTACTAAATTTGCTGCTTATTAATCCAACATAATAGCAGCTCATTTTTCCTAGGCCTTATAGCAAGAATGCCAAATATTTTCTTATCTTTCACAAATTTTCACCAACATTATAACTTTATTATTGGCAGAAGTAGTTATTTAAAATATGAGTATATTTTAAAACATATTTTAAATTAAATATTATCATCTGCATAAATCTAAATTAACATGCTACAACACATTTTTCTCATATTTTCTTATTATAGAATTGAACTTCCTGAAAACATCCCAGTTGAAACTCTTTTAGTCTCTCTAACTGGTATAGATAAAGACAGAACTGTTCCCAGTAACAATATAACTTACCATTTGATTATGGATACTTTTTCAAATGAAAACTTTACCCTCATAAACAATGAACTGAAAGTATTTTAAAGATTCTCTCTGACTGTGGCGCTGTGATTGACCTTAGAAAAACATTTTATCTTTATTATTATAAAATCTTTAATGAACTACAGTAGTTCAAATAGCTGATGGCAGAATTTGTTCCTGTATTTTCAACTGAACCTTAAACTGACAACAAAATATTTAGCTTAGAATGAATGCTGGAATGCAATTTTGATCTTGGGAACTGAACTAAGAAGGTTATAAATTTCCTAGAACAAATGGTTCTGTGATAAAGTACTGGCTATTCCTTTGGACTGTTTTAAAGTAACCATAATTGCCATTAAGTAAGTATATTAAATAACTATTCTATAAAATAGAATATGCATACTTTATAACTGCATCTTGGAATATACAATAGCTTAAATATTTTACCAATTCAGTAAATCTAAACTTTATTTTTAACAATTTTTGAAACCAAAGTTAGTCTATAAGTTGCTATATTCACATATTTTTAAATAGAATTGACAGGCTTGGTTAGGCATTGTGTTCAACCAGGATTTGTGGGTAATGTGTGGATATCCTTATGATAAGCAACTGCTCATCTGACCAATTGGCTAAGACATCGGACACAGTCTGAGTAAGTAAGACATAAATAAGTAATAAGCAGTTTTTTGGCCTTGGATTTGACACAAGCCCTTGCAGTTGGACTCCTACCCAAGCCCCAAGCTGCATTTCATACTAACTCTAAACCATTTGCTGCCTCACACTGTATAATAGAGGTACACAGAAACACTTTCATGACCTTAAAACACTGCACTGTCTGTCAGCTCTGTCTTTTAGTCGTTCTGTTCACACTGTTCATACCACTAGAAAATGTTCCCCCGCATTTTGTTACCCAATTACCCACAAACTTTTGCACAGCCTTCATAACTTTGCTTAGACATTTCTTTTTTTTTTTTTCCAGTATGCGGGCCTCTCACTGTTGTGGCCTCTCCCGTTGCGGAGCACAGGCTCCGGACGCGCAGGCTCAGCGGCCATGGCTCATGGGCCCAGCCGCTCCGCGGCATGTGGGATCTTCCCGGACCGGGGCACGAACCCGTGTCCCCTGCATTGGCAGGCGGACTCTCAACCACTGCGCCACCAGGGAAGCCCTAGACATTTCTTTTAAGAAACCATCCCTAATATTTCTTCTCCCTCTTGTCTGGATCACGTGATTCTCTTTGGGTTCTCAGCATTTTGTATCTCTCCCACAAAAGCCCTTATCACATCTCTGTCTCCCCAAATAAACAGAGAAAGAAAAAAATCTGTTATGAAACTAGTGCCTGGCATATATTCAGTACTTTGTAGATATATGTTAATTAATGACTGAATTAATGAGTTATAAATGAATAAAATTAAACTGTGAAATAGGTTTGTAAGGCATTGATAGGATTTAGTAATAAATTACTCCCAAATACATCAGTACCACATTTTCACAATTCTTTGCAACTAGAAGTTATTGTTAATATAACCAGAATGTCAAAACAGATTCTTAGAAACTATATATACTAATATGTACCTGATAATGATGAAAAATAATGCAATATCAAAAATATTCTTAATTAGGAATATTAAGATAATAGCATGGTATAACATTTCCTTGAATAAATAATAAATAAAATAAGCTCACCAAATATATGAATAAATAACAGATTGTTGCATTGGACCTGCTCTAATGTTGACAAAACCCATAAAACCTGCCACATAAATTTCCTAGAAGCAAAATCATTGAATCAGAGTACCCATGATGGCTTTTCCGACATTTTCCTGTAAATTATTGAATGTTATACTCACTGGTATATAGTTTACCTCCTTTTTCTTTTTTAAAACATTATTAGATTATTGGGATGAGAACAATAGGATTTTTTTCAAAAGGTAATTAAGCTCAGAAAGGGTTATTAAAATGGCAACATTCTTATCTCGCTAGAGCAGCAAAGCCAAGAGAAGCCAGTTTGCAGAAGAAAAGAAAATGACATAATTTTAATGCTTAGTGAGTAAAACCTTTATTAAGAGAACATAGAACTCGAACTTGGCTTTCCAACAATGTCTGAATTTTAAACTCACAAAGGGGCGTAATTAAGATACTTTTAAAAGATAAAATTGATTTGTTCTAAGATGGCCATACATTTGCAGTGTATTATACTAATGGGAGGAAAAAAAAGAGTCTTAGCATTCACTCAAAACTGGGATTTATAATAAGCCTCAAGAGTTTTATGTTAAAATAATGAATAAAGCTCTAATAGACTAGTAGATACCATTAACTCTAAATTTATCTTAATTCATTGAAGAGTGACATTCACTGGGGTACTGGTGATAGCTATGTGATTTTAATGTTGAACAATGAATTACTATATAATGAATCCAAACTATTTCATATGTAGTATATTTAATTTATTAATAAAATAAAAAATGTTTATATTAGTATTGCTAATCATGTATTTGATTAGGTCATTTTTCTTTAATGAGTATTGACATGAAAAATCACCCCAATACATTTTATTAGTCAATTCATTTTTGATTACTATTTTATGATGTAATATTTGATATTTACAAGATAACATATCTGCAAGGTATGACACATAGCATTAAGATGAACCCCTGAAGCCATCACCCTTCTTCAGAACTAGAGCATTACTAACAGATGTGCTACTACCCTTTCTCATCCCTCTACTTGGCCTTCAGAGGCAACTAATAACATAGTTTTGTATTTGTTATTGTTTGGGGGATTTTATAGTTTTATCATCTATGTACATATTCCTGGACAATATTGTTGGTTTGCTTAGCTCTTCAGCTTTAAAAAAGTGGTGTCATATTCTATTCAGCCTCCTGTGACTTAAGTTTTTCATTTATGTTATGTCTCTAAGAGTCATCTATGCATGGCATCTATCTAGCTGGCTATCTTTTACCTACCTACCTACCTAGTTGCTGTAATGTTCCATTACATGCTTTAACACTCCATTGTGTGACTATAACCATTCTCTCACTGGGATTTGGATTTCCTTCTGGATTTCACTTAAGGTTGTAATAAACATTCCTGTAAGTTTTGCATGGTGCCTACATGCAACACATTCGGAAGGGTATCTACTTAAGCACAGAACTGCATTGCCATAGTGTATGTAAATAGTCAGTTACATAAGGTGGTGCCAAGTTGTTTTCCAAAGTGGTTGCATCACATTATACTCTCACCAGCAATGTATAAGGATTTTTCTTGATCGATATCCTTCTCATAATAACTGGTACACTCACATAGTTTAACATGCTTTAGCCTGATTAGTAATGAGGTTGTACTTCTCTTCATATATTCATCAACTGTGTGAAAAAAACATGAAATATTGGGGTTTCCTTTGTGTGAAGCATAAAATATATATTTATCCATTCTTGTTTTGTTTTCCTTATTGATTCGTGTGATATATTCTGGAAAATATCTCATTTTCCCATAAATATTTTAACAAGTGGTCTTTCATATTTAAGTTTTCTAGACACAGGGGAACTAATTTGTGGTTTGGAGTAAAGTAGGGATTCCATTGATTTTTTTCACCACTTGTAATACCAACTCGCAGTGATGTTTCTACAGCGAACTACACTGCCATCTCTGACAGACAGAATTTTTGTATATGTTTGTATATCTGGATATTTTCTTATTTTTGTTGTATTTCTTTTCAATGCTCAATTTATTTCTATTTTTCCATATTATTTTAATGCAATTAGGATGAGAAAAAGCATACAGTAAATTAACAGGAGCACTACCACTGTGGATTGTTAACTTCTTGACTGATAATCTGGTTCAGTGCCATCAGTGTTCTTCATGTCACCTCCCTTTATCTACTTAGAATATAGACTACAGAATTTTATCATTGAAAAGTAGTTTAGAGACCACCTAATATTATAGTTTATTCATGCAGAAACATTTTTTCCCATTTGACAATTCATTTACAGCCCTTGATTTCTATAATTCTTAAAACGTTGTAGAATCCTAAGAAAACAATGCTATTCACCTATGCTTTTCTGCACCAAATTATCACCTAGTTGCTCCACATAACTTTTCTCCCTAATAGGTGCTGGTTGTTTGTTGATGAAAATAGTTAATGTGAGTGTGGCTAAGGCACAAAAAGAACCTTAGAAGAACTGAAGACACAGCACACAATCACATTCCTTCCACCCCTCTTGGTTGGCCTTAGACCTACCCTAGCAATGGCCACCCTGAGGACTGTGTGATTATGCATGAGCTGAGAAAGGGGAGACTCCTACCATTACCCCTTTTATTTAACATGAAAGATCCTGAATGCATCATGCCTGCCATGCACATCCCTCTCAGGAGAGTAAAGTGAAAGAACAAAAACATGAGACGCTTTGACCCCTCACACACAGAGTGGATCTCAAATTCTGTTTTTGCATGATTTCAAAGCTTGCGATTTAAATCTTGTTTCTGAGAGATTATTCTTGCTAATACTAACTCATACCTAACTCACTTTTTAAAAGTGAAAATAAATTTATGACTACTTTTTACAAATCTTAATTATACATCAGAGCAGTTATTTATGAAGAGAATTATGAAATAGGAAGAATACAGTCTATGGCAAATGAATCAGTGTGAACAAATGCATATCAAACATGGAACCCTAGTTTGGCTATTAGTATAATTTTACAATATGAGGTAATAATTACAAAGTGCCAGAATATACAGTAATATTATCTTAGCTTTTGTAATAAATGTATAGTTTTTATATTATAAAACTTTGCTCTCCAGTATGGAAGCCATCAGCTACTTGTGCTTTTGAGCACTTGAAATGTGGCTTGTCAGAACTGAGATATGCTCCAAGAATGAAATAAGCAACGGATTTCAGAGAAGTAGCACAAACAAATGAATGTAAACATCCCATCAATATTTTTTTGGTGTTGATTACAAGTTGAAATGATAGTATTTTGGACATATTTGATTAAATAAAATACTTTGTTAAAAATAATTTTGCCTGTTTCTTCTAACTTTTTAAAAATGTGGCTACTAGAACTTTCAGAACAATGTCGAAAAGGAATGATGGGACGGGACATCCTTGCTTTGTTCCTGATCTTAGTGGGAAAGCTTTGAGTTTCTGGCCACTAGGTATGATGTTAGGTGTAGTTCTTTGTATATATTCTTTATCAAGTTGAGGAAGTTCTCCTCTAATCCTGGTATACTGAGAGCTTTTATCTTGAATGGGTGTTGCATTTTGTCTGATCAGGTGGTTTTTCCTTTTTAGCCTGTTGATGTGATGGTAATGTGGCTTCTAGAAAACTTAAAATTACATATGTGGTTCACATTCCTACCGAATATATCCCTATTGAATAGCAATAGCATTGCTATAGGATATTATTTTCACTTATTTTTTTTACCAAAGGTTTCACAAATCTTAGTTTTAGAGTCATGTAACTGATAAAGTGAATGCTTAATTATTAAAAGTAACCATCAATGTGATATTTTTTATCTGCAAATTGGACCTACACATCTAGATTATGATATTTTTGCAAGAATGCACTTCAAATATACATTACTTGTGAGAGTGTCTGATGAAGGAAGTCCTGTACTCTCAAGTAAGAATTTACTAATTTGAAATATTAAAGTGTTCTGAGTTATATAAAATAACAAGTAATTTAAGAAATTAGTTATTAGAAGTTTATTACATTTGTAAATATTCTGATGATCTGCTATAATAAAGTATAAAATTATTACTTATTTTAACTTATTTAGTGCATATGTACTGCTATTTAAAAAAAGAAAGTCCAAATGAAAATTGGAACATTTGGAGAGAATGACGTCCAAATGCTATTACAGCATGCTGCAGCTATTTAAAGGCAATGTCAAAGTTGAACTTTTCTGAAATAGTTGTTGTTTAAAAAATTTCTCAGGGAATTAATTTTGCATTAGAGAAAATACTAATGTTCATATTCATAGTAAATTGCATTTCCTTCATATTTCTTTATTATATTGTCATGATGAAGTATTTCAACTAGAAAACAATGTCTGCTTTTGGAAACTATGATTTTTAATTCAGAATAGGCCATTATGCATAAACACATTATAAAATATGATTGTTTTGACAAGTATTCAAAATCAGTTAATAGGGTGTTTTAATGCTAAACTTATTTTCAAATGCTCTATAATCGAAAAGGTAATAATTTAATAACAAAACTTAACAATATAGATGTATTTGTAAAATTTACACACTTAAAATATAAACATATTAGATGTTAATTAAAAAGTAAAGAAAAAAATGAGAATTATAGAAGATACATGATCACCTTAATTACATTTTTATGTACTTTTTTCTCTGTAGCACCTATTACAGTCATGATAAGGGTGAGTCGCATAAATGAATTAAATCCAAGTGGAATTACATTGGCATTTACCTTCAGCTTACTTGAAAACAGTCCAGTTGATATCCTAGTTGGAAAAAGTACGTTTACAGATGGAGACTGGCCATTTAATAATATAAAATACAATATTGTTGGAGGCAATATAGGATCACCCCCCAAATTTTACATTGAGCCAGACACATACTGTAAAAATGCTGATATCAATTAGTAACAAAAATAAAGAGCTCATATATACTCATTTAGAATTTATTTTATTGAGAAAGTGTATATTGGAAAATGTTAAAAAACAGCTTTCTCTTAAACTATGCAATGTTCACCTTGGTTTGTTAGCTGTATCCATAAATTTTTAGTTACTGCAGGAAAAGCACTGAAATTTTAATCTTTGCTGTATAGATCTTCAGAAAGCCTATGCACATGTATTTCTTCCATATAAATGGTGTGTGAATTAATGTCTACGATGACTTTGCTGATGGAATACATGTTGGGAGTATGAACATATAAACAAAATTGGTTTGTATTAGTCCATTTCCATTTGTTATTATAGTGATTAGTTCATTCATATCGTTTATAATTTAGCAGAAATTGAAGATATTTAGTGATCCTGGGATAAGAGTTCTCTTTTCATTTTTGTGCCAGGAATGATAAAGCTATTGGGTTCACTGGACAAGAAATCTGAATCACGGTACAAGATAGCTGTGAGAATAACAGACTGTCCCTGACAGTCCTCAGACAGAGAAGTAGTACCGCTCAGGTGACTGTCAATGTTCTGGTAAGAATAAATCATTGCTTGTAATACTGTTATCCCCTTAGGAGACATATTCAGTCCCCTCAACATGGACCTAATTCAGAGAGTAACATGTGGGTTCAAAAACTGTAACACATGATGAGAAAATTGTCATTGTATACAAACTAATCTGTGTGAATTCTGAATTTGATTGTCTCACACATCTGTACTTCAATGTAGAGTGCCTGATACCTAAAGTTGTATGTAAGAAGTTTTGCAAGAATCATTCTGTTGTTACACATACTTCCATAAACAAACAAACATCTGTTCTAGAGTTTTAGGAGGTCACTCTGTTTGATACTTCAAAAAAAACTGCTTCTCGGGCTTCCCTGGTGGCACAGCGGTTGAGAGTCTGCCTGCCGATGCAGGGGACACGGGTTCGTGCCCCTGTCTGGGAAGATCCCACATGCTGCGGAGCGGCTAGGCCCGTGAGCCATGGTCGCTGAGCCTGCGTGTCCGGAGCCTGTGCTCCACAACGGGAGAGGCCACAACAGTGAGAGGCCCGCGTACCACAAAACCCCCCCTCCCCCCTCACACACAAAACTGCTTCTCTGCTCATCTAGTTGTTCTAATCCCCCTCTGGTTTTCACTTAAGAAATATTTAATATTTTCCCTAGTGAAGATTCTGAGAGATCAGGCATAGAGGTTCACAAACATGAAGCACAGAGGCAAGAACTTCTAACTTATAAATACTTTCTAAATATTCAAAGCAAAAACATATTTGACTTGGTTTGCTCAAGACTTACATCAATACAATTCTGTACACTACTTTTATTGGCAGAACTATACAAAAGGAGAAATTTTCCTTTATAGATACTGCCAAATTTTCTTTATCTTATGAGTTTATTTGTGCCCTTTCTTGATGCTTGAGAGCAGTAAAAATTCCAGCAGGGGACTCTATGAAGCAGGCAATGACTTCTAATAAAATGATTTAAAACCACAAACACTGTTCAGAGCCTATGCATACCCCTACATACTGGACACTTTCATATGTGTTCTTGGTGAGCTAAAATCCTTAGTGGAGCCCATGACTCAGTGTTACAATCCCCATTATAGGATCATTATGTCTGGAAAGCACAATAAACCAGGCCAAAAATCTTTGTGGAGAAAAATTTAATGAAGTGACTGAGTTGTTTCAGCCATGACTCAGAGATGTCATAAGCTAATGAACCTGCTGTCTTTCTGCAAGCTTTCAATAATACAACTGCACTTTAAGTTACATTGTAAGTTTCAGTAGATGTCTTTTGCATTTGCACTTCTATAACTGTTTCCATTTTCATTTTGTTTGTGAGCTCCTATATTCAGAGAGGTATAGAACAAAAGATCTTTGTTCTTCAGCTTTAAAATCATTCACATTTCTTTCTCTTATGGAGCTAGAAGGATTTATTTAGGAATGAATACCTGATTTCTTGGGACTAGGAAAAAAGCTATACATTTCCCACCATCAGACAGTGTGGTAAACTTTTGCCTAAGACGTTGACACTGAATTCAAATACCCTTCCTCTAAAGATACTTCCAACCAAACTTTGGGTGGAAGGTATAAAAAATGTTTTATTCAGAAAACTAAACTGAGGCCAAAATTCCCTGTACGGTATAATTATTTTTTATACTACAGTTTGTTCCAAGAAAGATTGAAGCTCATATAAAAAATAAATACAATATAACAATACTGAAGTTAAAATTAGATGAATAAATCTAAATTTCATCTGTAAAAGCAAACAAGAAAAATTTGCATCCTTTATAAAATGAAGGATGAGTATTATTATGTACTGAATGTTTGTGTTCTACCAAAATTCATATGTTATAGCCCTAATCCCCAGTGTGATGGTATTTGGAAATGAGGCCTTTTGGAGGTAAATTAAGATTAGATGAGGTCATGAGGATGAGGCCCTGGCCTGATGAGATTAGTTTCCTTATTAGAAGAAATACCAGAAAGCTTATTTTCTCCCTCTGCCATGTAAGGACATGGTAAGGAGGTGACCATCTGCAAGCCAGGAAGAGTTCTCACCAGAAACTCAAACCTGCTTGTCTTTGATCTTAGACTTTCTAGCCTCTAGAACTTTGAGAAAATAAATTTCTACTCTTTATAAGCAACCCAGTCTATAGTATTTTGTTATGACAGCCCAAGCAGACGAAGACAAACATAATTTGTTTCAACAAACATAAAGATGTTATAAATTATAATATAAAAAGATATATTCCTAGTAAATAATATTTGCTATTCCTAGAAATAATAGCTAGATCAATGGAACATTCTAGGAAATCTAGGATCCAAGATATCAGATAGTAGGTTAATGATAAATTCTTAAATGAATGGTGTTAGAATAACTAATAAACAATTTTAGCAAAAAATGAATGTTGTTTCCTACTTTAGGAAGATTCAAGAAATAAATGTAAAATAATAAACTTTAAGTATATATATGAAGAAACATAAGTAAATATTTACAAAATCTTGAACTTGAAGAAGGACTTCTACTAAGCATCATAACAAGGAGGCATCATATAGGACAAGATTGCGAGATCTAGCTACAAAGACATTTAAACTGTCTGCATTTCAAAAATAGCATAAAGCAAACTGGAAGGCAAACAAAAAGTTGACAAAAATATATTCACAGCATTTATAACAGAATTTCAAATATTAATATCTTTAGTCAATAAGATCATTATAAGAAAAATACTATCTCAATAGGAATTACAAGTTTATGTAAGAAAAAATTAGCAACTTTACTAGTAAACAGAGGAATGAAAATGAAAAAAAAAACCTAATTTATTTTTGTGTATTAAATTAGCTCAGAAAAAGAAAAAGCAGATGATAGTTTGTGTTGGAAATGATATAAGGAATGGACAACTCACTTCTCTGAGAATTTAAGTTAAACTGGCACAAGTTTTCTGAAGGGTATTTCGGCAATGCATATAAATTCACATTTTATGTGTGAAGAGGTTGATATTCACAGAGGTTAATTAACCAGCCTAGCACGGTTATCAAAAGCAGTCAGTCCTTAATTCTTTAATCACGAAACTCTTCCAGTATTTTTTTCAAAAGCATCAATACAAAGACTATTTATATTCCCAATTCCTGTGATGGAATATTATCTCAAATCATAGCAAATATGTCATTTTCTAAACTGTATTTTTATTTGAAAATATGCCATGGATATATTTCCATGTCATTAAATATTCTTCTTGCCATCATATCTATGTCATTTGTAAATTTCAATAGAAATAATTATAGTACAGGGAGCCGATATTTGTTTTTAAAGCAGTAACAAAAGGACAATCAAAAACACTCAAAAATCTTGTATACAATCTCCTGCTATATCCTCTAAGATAAACTAGTTTCAAAATATATGTCAAAATGTTTTAGTGAGATGAATTTTATAGATGTTATCAGCTATTGCCAAATTCAAATTTGTTATTGTCAATTGACTAGTTGATCTGCAGTTCTTTTTTCTGGAATAATCATCTTCTTGGGTTATATGTTTCTAAGAGAACTCTTAAGTTATGATAATAAACTGCATTATGATGATAAACTGGTTTGTTGGAAAATGCCATATTCCATAGCAGCAAAAGTTGAAGAGACATGCTTTCACTTTGACAAAATCGGGCACCAAACTTTCAAACCATTTTAACCCTTTGGAGAATTATTATCTGTTTTACAAAAAGATAAGTCCTAAGCACCATGCCTCCCAAGGAAATTAGAAAGTCTCTCTCGGCTACAGTCATTACCTAATGGCTACAGTCATTACCTAATGGCATCTATTCATCTACTGATGTCCATGCACTATAATGTGCTCCCAGGCTTCTGTATTTTGTTCTTAATTTAATGTGTCCCTTACTATCTTCTGCATCTATTACTATTCTACATGTCCTTCAAATTCCAATATATTATTTCTCTATGAAGTCTTACTTTTTAAATAAAATGTAAGTATTGTGCGAAACAGTATGACAGGGCCTATACTCATACTTGAACTAATTTCTCTGCTCTGTAAAAGCTTGCAGCCTGGAGCAGTTATTCTTATACAGGGTGAATACGGCTCACTAAGGTACCAGCATGAAAGATGTTCCTTCCAGGATTGTGAGATCTACAGATTTGTTCAGAATGTAAATTATAGAAAATACAAATTAATCCATAAAATAACAAATTGATGCTGCTTCCCGCTGCTGCTCAGTCCAGGAGTTCCCAAATCAGCAGGATTCCAATTTACACAATTTACAATTTATTTCCATTTTCACCTATAATTTAAAGTGAATACCCCAGAGAATCTCCTGGCATAAAACGCCTTGAAATGTGTGATAAAATTTAACAAATAAGTCTTTAAAGTAGAAGACTGACCTCCAAAGTAATTAAGGGAAATTTCTGGGGGCAAAAAAATAAAGAGGCTAATCAAAGCTGCCAATTGTCTTGGGAACATCTTTTATTCTCTATAAAGAAAAGGCTTGCATTTTCATAGCTACTTGGACAGGAAATAAAATTTGGGGACAAGAAAGTCAGGGAGTTGGAATCCCTTATAACAATGGGGCCTTTATAATGATAAAAAAATGAAAGGACACTTTAACATGCTGCCCCATGAAGTGAACAAGAAGGCTTGCCCATCTAGGCCTGGGCTCTGAACTAAGGGGAAAAACATGTCTCCTGAAATTCAAAGCAAATTTACTGGGTTTGAATTATACATACTGCAAGATATTGAAAAACTCAAGACTAGAACGTTAGAAAAAAGTGGTCCTGGATGTTTTGTTTCAAGGAGTTCCTGGCAGAAATGGAATCAAAACTTCTCAGGAGAGGCCTAACCTCCACCGGAACTGCAACAAATTCTTATAGCTAAAACCTGGCTGAATATGAGCTCAGAATCTAAAATCTAAAACTCTTAGAAAAAAGATCACAACATGCAGAGTACTAATTTCACTAGTGCACAGTACTTCATGCCCCATTCACTAGCTGTAAACTGGAATGACTGGGGCCTGGGTGAGAGGTACAGCTAGTGCACCTTGTGAGGTGACTCCAGGACCAGGAATGGTTTGCTTCCTTGTGTTGTGGAGTCTATTTCTGACTCAGGTACAGATGATGATATGACAATGCTATGGTTTTGTTTTATATTAGTTAGCTGCTAATTGTTATGTCAGCTACTAATTATTAACATACTGTACAATGTTTACTTCATACTAAATCTGCATAACAAATCTAGGTAATATTAGCATATTTGGGGATGTCTTTTGTGGAAGGAACATACGTGGAAAATAACTATATTGTTTTTTTGTTTTGTTTTGTTTTTACTATATTATTAATAGATCATTTATACAATGAAAATAGAATTTAGTAACTATAATGTTTACATGGCACCTGGTCTCAAATCACCAAGGCATTGTGAACATTTTAACAAAGTAGACAGTAGTGAAAATTAGGTGTGGTCCTGATGTTTAGAAGGGCACTATTTTATTACAATGAAAGAAGCTGGAGGTCATTTAGTAATGTGCTGATTGAGAAGTTATTACAAGCATCCAACCAAGTTGCAGTTTTATGTGACAAGGAGCCTCATGTAGTACCTAAAAAGCTAGAAAAACATATTAGTAGACTAATATTAGAACACTGAAGAATGGTGCTGAGACTAGATGCACCAAAGAAGTTTCAACAGGTTTTCTTATCAAATAGCAATTTATTAGCCAGAACGTCGTATCTGAAACAAGTTTTTGAAAGGATAGAAAAACTTGTCCTTGAAGGTGGATATGACCTGCCTGAGTGGCTTCAGTCTGCTGTTAGTGCTGTGCTTTATGTCAATTAGAAAGTGAGCATAGAAGGAAGCCTGTCCAGTAACAAGGAATATAACTAAAAGGAAATGTGCTTTTATCTAGTCAGAATCAAAATTTTTGCACCAGTAACACTCAAGGTAAGTAAATCAGTATTCACAAATAACACTCCTGCTTGGACCTGAAGAGCAACAAACCAGGAATTTCTTTACTGATGTAAAAAAAGTAGTGAAAACAATTTCCTAGCATGATCATACATTGTCTATTACACCATCGTGTACTCACTGACAAGAATTTGCATACAAATACTGAAGGCTGTTTTCTCTCCTGCAAAGAGCATGATAAATTTCCTCAGAGGATAGATTCTAAATCATCACTGTCTCTTCTTTGTGATTCTTTTGAAGAAATTATTACCAAACACATTCCCTTTATTTCCAAACCAGAGTATGGTGGCTCTCCCATGGCCAGATGCTTACTTCATTTCTAGAACATGTAAACATATAAGCCATTTTCTTTATGTCTAAAATATTAATAGTCAATCATTTGTAGATCAATCTTTGTTCTTCCTGAACATGGTTGTAAAAGTAGCCAAACTCTTAGAACTCATTCCGGTTCTAAAGGAACTAGAGGGAAATCCCTGGAGGTCCAGAGGTTAGGACTCTCGGTGCTTTCACTGCCAGGGTCCTGGTTCCATCCCTGGTCAGGGAATTAAGATCCCACAGGCCTTGCGGCACAGCCAAAAAATAAATAAAATAAAGGAACTATAATGCAAGAGCATGGTAATGGCCACACTTAATTTATCTGGTTTTATAATAAACTGTCTATTGGGTAGGCAAATTTTACTAACTTTGCTTTCTAACAGAAAGGTGTTAGAAAGCACAGAAATAACCATTTGAAATGACAAAGCATTACCAAGCGTTGATTGCCTCTCCATGGCTATTTTTCTCTTGGAGAGCTTTTGATGCCAAAGAAATAGATATTGGATCTATATATTTTTTTAACCTAAATGCCTATTAACCACAAGAGCCAGCAACTATATCCATACGGATTTAGAGATGACAGCATTGCCAAATATCTTTCATGCCGTTGCATGCTGTTTAAGCTGTGTTTGTGACCTTGGGCATGTTATTGAATCTCTTGGGCAGGTTACTAAAACCTCGTTTCCTCATCAAAATGACAATAAATATTTCCTACCCCAGAAGGCAGAGATGAGATTTTAAAAAGTGAGTATTTGTAAAGCACTGACTGGCTCATAGTAAGTACCATATGAGTGTTTGGTAAATGAATAAACTAGAAGCATTTCCACAACTGGGGGGAAAAATGGATGGAAATTATTGTTCTATTGAGTCTACATACTTGATTAAGATTGGATTTTCGTCATTTAATCATTAAAACAAAGGCCAGAAACTATTTAAATATGACGGCTAGGCACTTCAAATGTTTTTATTTTTTGCAGATTATAGAATAATGCTACAGCATGAAATTCACTAAGCTTGCATATTTTTAAAAAGCATAATGCTTCTTGCATTGTTTATGTTATTATGAAACTGAAACTGTAAATCAATTTCTTTCATGTACTAAATATGGCACAGTTTAAAGAACTTTAAAATATAGCATAAAGAACTAACTTAATACAGATTTTATTTATAACATGGATGAGATCACACTTTGAGAAAAAAATTTTAAATAATGCAAGCTGAAGGAAACAAAAGAAAAAAAGCACTGTATTAGAGTTCTCCAGAGAAATATATATCTCTAAATCTACCTATCTAGCCAGCTAGCTAGCTATCCACCCATTTCCTAAATAAAGAGATTTATTATAAGGAATTGGCTCACATGATAATGGAGGCTGCAAGTCCCATGGCTGTTGCCTGCAAGCTGGAGACTGAGGAAAGCTGGTGGTGTAGCTCCAGCCTGAGTCTGAAGGTCTGAGAACCTGGGGCACCAATGGTGTAAGTTCCAGTGTGAGGGAAGGAGAAGAAAAATGTCCCAGCTCATCAGTCAGGCAAAGACAGCAGTTTCTCCTTCCTCTACCTTCCTGTTCTACTCAGGAGCTGTATGCAGTGGATGATACCCACCCACATTGGGCAAGGCAATCTGCTTTACTCAGTCCCCCAGTTTAAATGATAATCTCATCCAGGAACACGCTCTCAGACACACCCAGAAATAATGTTTAACCAAATATCTGGGCACCCCATGACCTAGTCAAGTTGACACTTAAATTAACCATCTCACACACACAGTTCTAGTAGATCTCTGAATTGAAAATTAATTGCTCTTTTCTCAGTGTTCTGAAGTCTTCTATATCTATATTTGGTCAATAAGATCTTTCTGGCTTATATTATAAAGATCATTTTTTAAATTCTATTAAGTTGTTAAGTCCTTGGATTCTGAATTCTTTCTTATGCAGCTTTTATTTCTATGCATTAAGCATAGGATTTCCTTAATTACTTGCTGAATATATATATGACTATAAATTCAATTGGAATTCTGAATAGGAAAAAAAATTAGAGCCTTAGTATTTACTGTCATTGAGTTTGAGAATTTGGGGGCTGGAGAAAACCTAAGAAAACCCTGATATCTCTTCTTCTCTCATTTTATACAAAAGAGACTTGCCTTATTGAAGTTGAAAAGCAATGTGATTATCAGTGGTTCCCTAAATGTGTAGATTTGAAGTTGATAATGGCAGACATGATGCTTTGTGTTCACCAGATCCTGTTTTATTTTCTGGGGACAGAGGAAGACTACATTTTCTGGCTACTTTTCAGTGAGACTACAGCCATGTAACTAGAATGTGGGCTGAAGCCCTTTCCCAAGTCTGGCCGTGGAAACTCCAGCACAGTTGTCCACTTTCCCTTTGCTAGGTGATTTTCAAAGGCCATCTTTTAAGATGAAAACATTACAAGATGGAAGTCACTGCTTGAAAAAGAGCCTCCAAGAAGACCCACCTAACATGTTCGATTGTAACATAACAATGAACAAGGTTAATTACTGCCTAAGTCAATCAGATTTCATGGTTTAACTGTTACTGCAACATAGTCTAGCCTATTGTGCCTTATGCAGAATTTTTCTGGATGACAGCTGGATTTTCCCAAATAGTTGGAATTCTCACAAATTTCTTTCCATCTCTATGTCCCTATGACTTTGAGAGTAACCAACAACCTTTTTATAACATCAAGACAAGCTTTCTTGGATGTGCTTATGGTTTTATTTAGGTTATAAGAGTACATAAACATTTACATAAGGAACTTTTTCTTGAAAAAATTATCAATATAAAATTTTACCAGCTAATTTTCTGTAAAACTATATGCTTAACTAATTGTTTCCTAATTTTTCCAGTGTTAGTGAATGATAAAATAGAAAGAAACTCAGAAGTTTCTGGATAAAATTTAATAATTACTTATTTCAGCAATAATTATTTCAGCTTCAACAATATTAAAAAATATGCTTTGATAATAAAAATTGAGGTGAAATATTTGTGCAATTATTATGTTGGTATTTTTATTCCAATATTAAGTGACTTATGTGATCAACTTCTTGAGATAAACATTGTCTCTAATTTTTCCTCATCCTTTATATATTTTTACTGGAATACAATTGTCCTGGGGGTAATGACTCAATGTTATGCAAGATTTTACATATAACAAGAAACTACGGTATCTGGGAAAACACAATTTTTTGAGAGAGAGAGAATTTGACAATTACTTTAAACAAAAGACATAAAGATGAACATAAAATGACATTTCCCGTCTTGCCAATTTAAAATTCTTCTCTAAGTATTACATGGGCAAGTGGGGGAGAAATAAATCACAGGATTTATTTCTTATAATATATTGTTTATGAGAAATGCAGTTTTTTATTTAATTTAAATTTTAGCAAAATTGGTAACAAGTAAGCATATATGACACATTTTTAAATGAAAACATGTATATTTATTGCCTTAAGAATTTTTATATTATTATTATTATTTTAGATACATTAACTTGAAAATGGCTTTAATTATTTTAAATTACATTGCAATCTTGGGGATGAGATTTATATTCTATATCAACCATTTCCTAATAATCTGTAAACATTTCTGAAAATATAAGAAATATTCAATAAGTGTATCCTATTAGATTTAAATACTGAATTTAATTGTTCACTGCTATTAGTTTTCTAGGACTGCCACAACCAAGTACCACAGACTAGGTGGTTTAAAGCAACAGTAGTATATTCTCTCACAGTTTGGAGCCTAGAAGTTTGAAATCATGGTATCCCCAGAGCCATGTTCTCCTGAATGCTCTAGGGGAGAAACTGTTCCATGCCTTTCTCTTAGCTTCTGCTGTCATTAACAATCCTTGCCCTTTCTTAGCTTGTAAGTACATTTCTACAATCTATACCTTCATCCTAGTATACTATGTGTCTCTTCTCCCCTTCCTATAATGATACCACACTGTATTATGTGCCCACTCTACTCCAATATGACTTCATCTTAACTTGATTATATCTGAAAAAGTCTATTTCCATAAATACATCAGATTCACAGATATCAGGGGAACGGATTTGATCTTATCTTTTGGGGGCTGCACAATTCAATCCATAACAATCGCATATATCATCTAGGTCAATTCTATTTTGGAAAGGAAGTTTAAAATAGTAGATAGAACATGGCATTAGATACACCTGGTAGTAATCACCATTTTGCCTTTATAGACTGTATACCTTAAGAAACTCTGTGGGTCTCACTTTCTTCACAAGGAACATGTGCTAACAATAGTACTCACTTAAAAGGTTTGGGGAATGATTATATCCAGAAAAGCACCTGGGACATAGTAAATGCAAAGTAAATTTCAGTGTCTATCTCTGTTTTGCTATTACTACAACTACCTGAGTTTTAAACAACTTCCATGGAATGGTCCCATATAGGGACTGAAATTCTCTCTAACTTATGTAATTTAATGTTCATTTACCAAGTTACTATAATAAACATATGTTTTGGTGAAGGCTATTTGGAAAATTTGGACAAAATGCAATAACACTGATCAATTTAGAACTAAGCAAAATGTAAAATGGATGGATAGATAGATCGAGGTACATAGAAGAAAATACAGAACCAATCACATCAAAAAAATTTTTATCCTTTGCTCAGATTCTTGGGGTAGTTAATAGGTTAATATGCATTTTGAATCTCTGAGGGGGTTGGAAGTAGTATTATATAGTAGTTCCCAAACTCATTTTCCATAGACCAAATTTTTATGGCATATCTATGTTCCTTAGAGCATGCATTGGGAAATAATGTACACAGATAATAGATAATTGAGATTAAAATAAAAGCAAGAAATTTAAGTACAATAATTGTGGCTTAAGTAATACAGATATTAGTGAATAATCTAATCTCTTAGACATTAACTTTTAATGCTGATACTTTAAAAATTTATCTATTACAGTATTCAGTATGGCATTAGAGATTAGTTTTAGGAATTTTGCTGCTGAAATTATTTGCACTAAAACCTACGAACAAAATGCTTTGGTTGGAAGATTCAATATTGTCAAGATGTCAGTTCTTCCCAATTTTATCTATAGATTCAATGCAATCCCAATAAAAATCCCAGCAAGTTATTTTATGAATATCAACAAAGTGATCCTAAAGTTTATATGCAGAGGTAAAAGACTTAGAATAGCCAACACTAATGCTGAAGGAGAAGAACAATGTTTGAGGACTGACACCACTGGACTTCAAGCCTTCTAATAAAGTTATAGTAAACAAGACAGTGGTGACAGTGGTGAAAGAACAGACAAATAGATCATAGAAGAAAACAGAGAGCTCGGGAATAGCCCTACATAAACAGATGAATTGATCTTTGATAAAGGATGGAAGGCAATACAATGGAGCAAAGATAGTCTTTCAACAAACGGTACTGAAGCAACTGGACATCTACACACAAAGAAATGCATCTAGATACAGACCTTACACCTTTCATGAAAAGTAACTTAAAATGGATCTAAATATAAAGCCTTAAACTCTAAAACTCCCAGTATATAATAAAGGAGAAAAGCTAGGTGACCTTGGGTATGGTAATGACTTTTTAGATACATCACAAGAGACATGATATATAGATAAGCTGGACTTAATTAAAATTAGAAATTTTTGAGCTTCCCTGGTGGCGCAGTGGTTGAGAATCTGCCTGCCAATGCAGGGGACACGGGTTCGAGCCCTGGTCTGGGAAGATCCCACATCCCACGGAGCAACGAGGCCCGTGTGCCACACTACTGAGCCTGCACGTCTGGAGCTTGTGCTCCACAACAAGAGAGGCCGCAACAGTGAGAGGCCCACGCACCACGATGAAGAGTGGCCCCCGCTCGCCGCAACTAGAGAAAGCCCATGCACAGAAACGAAGACCCAACACAGCCAAAAATAAATTACTTAGTTAATTAAAAAAAAAAGAAATTTCTGCTCTGCAAAAGATGAAGGTAAGAGAATGAAAAGACAAGTTACAGACTGGGAGAGAATCTTTGCAAAAGACATATCTGATAAAGAACTGTTATCAATATGTCCAAAGAACTCTTAAAACTCAACAATAAGAAAATAACCTGATTAAAAAATGGACCAAAGACTGGAACAAACACCTCACCAAAGGAGATATACAGATTGCAAGTAAGCATATGAAAACATGTTCAACATCATACGTCATTAGGGAATTGCAAGTTAAAACAACGAGATACTGCTACACACCTACTAGAATGGCCAAAATCCAAAACTCTGACCACAGCAAATACTGGCAAGCATGTGGAGCAATGGGAACTCTCATTCTTTGCTGGTAGGAATGGAAAATGTACAACCACTTTGGAACACAGTTTGGTGGATTCTTACAAAGCTTAAACATACTGTTACAATACAATTTAACAATCATACTCCTTGGTGTTTACATAAAGGAGCTGAAAACATGTATCTCCACACAAAAACCTGCAAATGGATGTTTATAGCAATTTTATTCATAATTGTCAAAACCTGAAGCAACCAAGATATGCCTCAACAGGTGAATGGATAAAAAAGCTGTGGTATATCCAAATGATGGAATATTATTCAGCACTAAAAAGAAATGAGCTATCAAGCCAAAAGACATGGAAAAAACTTAAATGCATATTACTGAGTGATAGAAACCAATCTGAAAAGGCTACATACCATATAATTCCAACTACATGACATTCTGGAAAAGGCAAAACTATAGATACAGGAAAATTATCAGTGGTTGCTAAGGTTTATGGGGGAAGGAGAGATGAACAGACAGAGTACAGAGGATTTTTAGGGCAGGAAAAGTATTCTGTATGATATTACAATGAGGAATACTTATTATACTTTTGTCCATACCCATAAGATGTACAGCACTAAGAGTGAACCCTAATGTAAACTATGGACTTAGGGGATAATGATGTGTCCTTATATGTGCCTGGACTGTGACAAATGTACAACTGTGATGCACGATGTCAATAGTGAGGGAGTTTTGCATGTGTGGGTAAAGGGATTACAAGGGAACTCTCTGTACTTTGTGCTCTATTTTGCCATAAACCTAAACTTCTCTAAACCATAAAGTTTATTAATTTAAAACAAAAAAGGTGCTCACAGATCAAAGAGTGACTAACTTCCAAATAATAGTTTTAGTAACAATTGTTTTATCTTTTAAAATTATTGAGTTTTTTCCTGAAATAAGAGGAAAAAACAAACATGATGACTGTTGTGAGGATTCATGGTCTAAAATGGAAAAATTAACCTAGGCTCTTTGTAAATCCTTATGAAAGAAGTCAAAGTTGGACACAGCATTTATGTAGTTTGTAAGAACTTATTTATTTGTGCTTTTTTTGTTTAACATTCATAAGCTCACTGACATGTTAGAGAGACAGATCATACTTACTCACAAGAGCCCATTGTTAGTGGCTCTTCCCTACTTTGCCTTCGGTAACGTCTTGCAGTAATACCAGTTACGGTGGGAGTATTTTCAAAGTATTCACACCATGGAATTTGGCAAATGCTATGAATCAGTTTTTGTCCTTTGGGGAGGAAAGTAGAGTTGGTTGTTAAACTGCAGGACACCAATAATTCTCTGAGGCCTCAGATTGACCAGACCTTCTTTCTTGTTATTCCATTCCCAGTGTGTGGCACAGGCCCTGCCTCATTATTGGGGTTCAAAAAATACAGGTTGAACCGATGAAGCTATTTTGAAAATGATTTGCAATGATGTTATGATTGAAGCCAACTGAGAGAATTTAGTCACCAAAGGTGGAAGTTTAGTGAGAAATGAATTTGGTAAGGCATCTCTCTCTCAGATAGTAAGACAAAAAAGAATGCATTTTAAAATGAGAATCAAAATAGGAAAAAATATATTCATTGTATTGGAAGGCAGAGATATAAAAGGAAATCAAAAGTTTTACATGTTGAAGGGAGTGAGCCAAAGTCTTCATTTTTAGAAGAGTTCTGGGGCAAAAATCCAAAAGGTAGGAAATGGATTAGTAAACTGGGGTGCAGAAATAGAGGCAGGAAAGAGCACTCTTCGCTTCGGGGAACCTGTTCCCTTCAGACTTTGGTCTGCTTCTACAGGTAGGTGCCTTGCTCCTTGCACAAAGTGCCAGCTTCTCTGGGCTATATGTGCCTAATCTGTGAAAACTAGAAGGTCATTTCCAGCTGGAAAGTTAAATGATTGTGGCTCTTTGAAAAAATTAAAGGAGAGAGAGAAAAAAGGTGATACCTGAGAGAGTAACAATGATTGTTTCCTTACGTATAAGAAAGCGGTCTAACCACGCTGGTAGACAGAAAGGAAAAGATCCAAGGTAGACGGTAGATAGACTGCTTACTTAAATGGGGAAGCTATTTATAGACTGGAATGGGAAAAGTAATACAAGTAGGGGTATTAGTACTGCAAAAGAATTTTAAAAAAATCATTATCAGGAAATAATATTTCATTTATGAAATATTCAATATTTCATTATCATTTTCAGGAAATAATAATAGTTAACATTTGTTAAGGATAATACACGTGCTTTTCTAAATGCTTTGTATGTACTATATCTTTTAATTCTCACAAAAATCTAAAAGATAAGCAGTTTTTATTCTATTTTACAAGGAACTGAAAGGTTCCTTACCCAGGGACCTGCCATGGATACAGGATTTAACCCAAAATTCTGAGTCCAGATTGTGTAGGCTGGTAGGCAGAAACCTATAACTAGAGACCTGTTTTGTAACTTACCCAAGTCTTTTACTACTCTGTCCTCTGTTTCCTTATTCAGCAAAAACAGGCACAATGTTTTCTTTCCCATCTAAATTCTAGGGCTATTTTGAAGTTTACTTGAGAAATTGTACTTTATGAAAGGCAAATTATGACAGATATGTAGCATATCTTTAATAAAAAAAGGACATGAGAATGTTTAGAGGATAAAACTTAAGCAGCCTAATGTTGAATGCCCTTGATTACTTCATTAATGTAGACAGGGTCATATACTAAAAAGGGAGAGACATAGTATTGGAGGCTTAAGGGGCATAAAAAAGATTTGGACAAGTTAATACTGGATAATCCCCAGTAGTTCTACTATTTTACTCTAGTTTGATAATGGGAAATTTGCCAGACCATAACAAAGGAAATTCCAGATTATGATTTAGCAGATACTCTTATGTTGGCTTCAGTGCCATTTTGCTTTCTATTTAGTCTGTCAACATTCATACCATCTTCTATTAGTGTGTCAGACATACAATTGCACTCACTATGGAAACCGAGATTTTTCATGAGATTTTGAACATTAGGATGACAACAATGTTGGATACATATACCCACACAGAGTTTTTCTTTCTGAGTTTGCTTTTGTTTCTTTGGCTGAAATAAGAAAATGCAGAAATAAAGCCTGAGGGGTTTGGGGGTTTATTTTTGTTATTTGTTTGAACCTGAATATGAGTTTGCTTCTATTTTCAATGCTATTGTTGTTTAGTTCAAACTACTTTTCTTTTTACAATGCAGCAAATCTTAACAGCATAACGAAAGTATGAGTGGGAAACATTACTATTACGTTTTTTGTTACTTTGGCTCAAAGAATCTGTGTGGAAAAAAAAAAAAGGCAAAGGGATAATTATGTCTATGCCCAGCCACAACTGGAAACCCTCCCAAGTTTTTAAAGTAATTAAAGTCCAGTCTCTGGCTGGAGGCTGTGTGTGTATAAACCTCAGAGATAACATAAAAATCGCCTTCCGGGCATCCTCTGAGACAGAGGATGTTCAATCAGATTCCAAGAACTCAAGAACATGCGTTTTACAAGAGAGAAAGCCAAAATACAAACTTGTCTGTAAGAACTACAAATACCATATGGAAAATTGGTCCCATAGACTAAGAAGAAAAACAAAATAAAGGAATGACTTTTAAATCCCACTCTGCCAGTTAAGGGATATAGTCTTGCCTCTTATCCTAATTAAAAAATATATATATGATTGAGTTAAAGGGGAATATTTGACTAGTAATTCAGTTACCATTTCTTTTTCTCTTAGTAAACCTGGTACAGACTGATATATGGTCTTGTTATTTGCAAAAATAAACCAGTTTTTGAGAGGGAGAGATATGATTACTTTCATTGGTTTCCTGCATTATGAGGTATTTGGGGTTAGTGTTTATGTTTCCTTTCAGGGAAAGCTGTAGAATGGTAGAAATTTATCTTAAGTTGTAAGCAGTCTCCCAGTACATGGGGAGAATAGAAGTCATAGTCTCTGTATTTGGGCATTTATTTATTTACTTTATTTGCTTATAATTAGTAAGTCAGAGTAGAGTTCAGTGGTGAGATTATAAACTATAACTAGCATAAACTCCATCCTTATATAAAATATTTTGACATGATTTTTACTATGAATTCCAAATGAAACATGAAATGATGCAAGAATAGTGGTATTTTATCAAATCTTATATTTTTCATAAGGCCTTATGCTTTGCTTGTGGTTTATAATGTTTAAAATTTTACTTCAGTCAATTTAGGAATACTTTTATGGTCCCTTTCAGATAATTAATTATCATTTCCTGGAGGATTAGTTCTATTTGTGTTTTGCTATTTTTCATCATCCACTTATCTTTTTCAGGGATTTTTTTAAAATGAAAAGTCCACTGACTGCCTTGTAAAATTATCCCTCTAGAACAGATTTGTCTTTATTTCTGCTCTGCACTCTCTGAATATCATGTGTTCTGGATCAAATTTTATATTAATCTTACCAAAGATTTCCCACAGTATGCAATAGGGTAAATTTGAACTCCATACCAGAACAAACACAGGTTTGTGGTTTTTATTTATTCCAGGGAATTAACTTCAAACTTCTTACTGTTTATGTCTTGTGTAAATCTGATGATCCTCCAGGGTCTGGGCAAAATGAGTTTGCACCATTATTTGCCCTGCCTTTCAGTTTCCTTTCCATTAGTGGTATTTATGGACTTCCCTTTATTTCTAAATTCAATTCAGTAAGCTCAAATTCAGCATTTTAGGCAATTTGTAGTAGAAGATGTTCCTGTCATTTTCCTGGAAGTCTGAAAGGACCATTTCATTTATTTTATAAAGTTGACATCAGGCACACAAACTTGGACACTTTTTTTGTAATCCTTGGTGCATAACTCTTAGCATTGTTCTTCCACGGCCTGTTTTTACTGTCATTTAAAATAATATAATTAGTACCTTCAAGACTATCACTAAATAATACTCCAGATCTTGATGATAAGTTAGAACAGTGGGCAAACAACAGCAGAGCGATTAAAAATGAATGATTCACAGTAACACCCAGCCATATGCATGTATCTAAACAATAAGCTATTAAGTGTTAATAAGTTCCAAAAGTTTACAACACCATTATGCTCACTTTCAAAAGTTATGAAAACAAAACAAAGCAAGATATTATCAAGTACTAACTTCAGGATGAAGATTGCCTTCGGTGATGGTATCTTGAAGCAGGAGTAAGAATAGGATGGTGGGAGTAGGGAACACTGCATGGTTAGATGTAGACTTTTTTTCAACTCAAAATAATATTATATAAAATTCAGATATTACCACACTGTGTTCCACCCTCTGACTGTGACAGTATTTATTTGTATTCTCAAGCAGTTCAAGAATGTTTACCATTTGTGGGATTGCAAACAAAAGTGCCTACTTCAAAGTAGGGAGGTATTCAGGTCCTTTTTACAGCCTCATTATGACAGAAATAACTGGCAATGATGATCTCAATTCATAGCTCCATTACTTCATTTGAAGCAGATTCACTGGGTTGGGCAAACATTTCAGGGTTCTAAAGAAAAGTAAACTGACATTTTTGAACAAAGATGTCTAATAGAAATTTGGTAAGCACAGCATTTGTGGCAATAATGTGAAATTAAACTTTCTGAGAAAGGTGAAGAAAATACGATTTTATAGAGAAAAGACAAATAACAGAAAAAATTGTTATTCCCACCTTTTTTTTCCAGAGAGAGAAAAAAATAATCAAATGTTGGGTGAATGTCCAGGAAATTTATGATTGCTAAGTGGACAAAGAGTGCCCTGGAACTGACTGCAAATTAAGCTACTCTAACTTTCATAATATTCTCTCTGACTTCTCCCTGGCCTGGGAGTTTTGAAGAATAGACTAATTATTAGGTACTTTTTCAGAAACAGCAGGTTAACTTCCAGTCAAGGTGGTATAGTCCCCTTTCTCCCTACTCCTCCCTCCTAAGCACAACTATAAACCCTGGAAATAACATGAGGCACAATCAAAGGAGAGTTCTCAAAGGTTGTAAGAAGAAGATGAACTTGTTTGGAACCCCAGGATTTTAGGAACTACACAGTGCCCACCCAACAGAAGATCCCTCATTTCCTGACCTTCAACCTAACAACAGAAGGCAGCTCAGGTAGGCTTACTCTGCCCAAGGGTAGAATACGACTCTCTGACAATATCAGCGAAGTCCAACAGCACTGAAAAAGGATCAGGATCTCCGCCAACAGTAAGTGACCTTTGGAAATGTCCTCTTATTGGTTGTATCAGCAAATGTTCATTCATTAGGCCTTTCTCCTCTATGTGATGTTTGGTTTTGACTCATATGTGAATGATCTCACCACGAAGGAACCCTGAAATGAAACTGAGGATGCTTTCTTCCAAAGTTAATATACCTTTTGCTCCTGCTTTGAGAAAGTGCTCACTACCTACTAAAAATTACTATCATCTCCTTCGTGCAGCTCTTCTTAACACAAATATCTTAGTTTCAGCTCTCTTGGCTTCAAATTCAAGTCTCAGGATCTCAGTACCAAAATGGTCACTGTCAGATTTAGCATTTACTTACAAAGTTGAATTCCAGTTTCTCTTTCTCTCTCTCACTTTATCATAAAATATTAATTCTTTAGACACCATGAATGCATTAATCATCATATTTTACCTAGTATCTATTTGTAGCAGCACAGACCTTCAGAGCAACTGGTCTGATTATCACACAGAGCAAATTCTCAACTAAACATTTTGTTTACTTAAACTCAATAAATATATGCTGGTGATTCTGTAACCACTTGCAGGCTGAGAATTACTGGTGTACACAATCAAGGCACTGAAGAATATTTCAGGGTAAAATTTTTGCATTTTGATTAAAAATTTTTAAGAGCTATCCACAGCTGTCCGTAATTTTAGCTGGATGAGGATCATCATTTTTTTCCCCTGGGTTTCCATTTGAGAATTTTTTTAAATAAAATTATTTATTTATTTCTGGCCGTGCCATGTGGCATGCAGGATCTTAGTTCCCCGACCAGGGATCGAACCCATGCCTCCTGCATTGGGAGCTTGGAGTCTTAACCACTGGACTGACAGAGAAGTCCCTCCATTTGAGATTTTTAAAGCTCCTTTAATATTGATATTCAGCTTGAAGAGATATTTCAATGCATGTTCCAGATGATTATTTTAAATAGCTACCTAAATATTTTACCAGGTAGATTAAAGAAATATTTTATTCTGAATTAAATTTAGTAAGAATTAGAAGCCAAATTCAAGTGCATAAAGTTGTGGGAACAACAAATCATTCAGTCTGCTGAAACTTTATTTACCCTAAATGAAAGGTCTCATATTAATAATAGCGCTGCTAATATAGCTCTTCTTGATTTAGTTTAATGTGTCACATTCAGTCTTGACCTGCATCCGTACAACAGGTGTCATCCATTATAATAGCACTAGAAAAAATAAAGCCATAAAGCATTCACAAAATATAGTTTATACTGAAAATTTTGTCACTTTACAAAAGACAAATACAAAGTGCATGTAAACAATAAACAGAAAGTCTTAAACCTAAAATCTAATTGAGAAAGTGAAAAATCTTAGTAATCTGTAACTATATTTTGAATCTAGAACTCTATTTACTCAAGTTTTCATCAAATCCTCAACCATATTTTCTAGAATTTATTTAACAATTCATTGAATCAGTGGTCTCATGCACGGTGTATATAAGTTATATTTACACTATACTGTAGTCTATTAAGCATGCAATAGCACTGTTTAAAAACAAACAATGTACATCCTTAATTAAAAAAATACTTAATGCTAAAAAATGCTAACCAACCCCTGAGCTTTCAGCAAGTCATAATCTTTTTGCAATAGTAACATCTAAATCACTGATCACAAATCTCTGTAACAAATATAATAATAATAGAACAGTTGGACATATTGTGGGAATTACCAAAACTGACACAGAGACTAGAAGTGAACAAATGTTTTTTTGAAAAAATGGTGCCAATAGACTTGCTAGATGCAAGGTTGCCACACCCTTCAATTTGTAAAAGACACGGTATCTGTGAAGTGCAATAAAGTGAAGCACAATAAAACAATATGCCTGTATTTTTTCCTGGCCTATTATAAACTTCTGAACTATATTCCTCCCCTACCTCCTGTAAGAATTCTTTTCTAACTACCATCTCCCTGTCTTCTGAAAGTCTGTAACAGTCCCTCAGAATTTAGCATACCTGTTTCCTGTAGGTTTAATATAAAAACATTTTATCTCATAGCTAGATTCCTGGGATTAGGCACTAATGCCATATATTATTATGTTTTCACACAATTACTAGAACTATATTTTAAAAGTATATAAATGTGAATTTTTTAGTTGATAATGTTATGATTGATTTTATATATATAATTACATGCAAACAATATAACAATTATATGTTAATTTAAATTTTTAATTTAATGGAGAGCATGGTACGTTAAACAAAAAAATCACACTGTTATTGTCCAGTTTAGGGGCTTGGGAATCAGGTAGTTTGAGCTACTGTACACAACTATACCCCAGATGACTTCTGGGGTCTCCTTCCTTTCCAAATCTTGGTTTATGTTCTTTTCCAGAGATTATAGCTTCCCCCGCTACAGGTATAGTAAATGTAACATTGTCTTCTTACTGTTTTGAGAAACAAGAGAAGATCCCTATCCTGCCTTTATACAGAAACATCTCCTCTACTCAGCTATCCCATGTCTTTAAAATATAAAATTAGAGTTTTGGAAGTATTTTTAAAATTAGAACTTATTAGCCATATATATATCCCTTTGGGTTTTTAACATATTAATTTGAATTATTTTTTGAAATAATAACGCTTTTGTACTATAAGTACAAATTTAGTCAGGGAGAAGACATGAGTGGTTAGAAAGGATTTGAGTAGCTATGTTCTAGAAGTCCAACTCAGACTTTTCTTTGTAGACCAGTTAATGACTTCTGACATAGATAATCTCTAAGTTTCTTCTAACTTTCAAAGTCAATGAGATAATTTGGGTTTGCATTAACTAATAACTGTATTTATTTTAATATAATGTATACATTTATTTTAATATAATGTATAATCAAATCCAAATTTTGCAGAGGTTTTCTTTCCTGATTATTCAAAATGCCAACAAGCCACAAATATTTCTATGAGTTTGTGGCTTACATTTCTGAACTGTATTGTCTCCCTACCTCTTCTATAAGGTGTTTCCAACTATTACCACTATGTCTTCTAAACTTTAACAATAACACATAGTTTAGCACAGTTTTTCTCTTCATGTGTCCCAGGTTTATCTTATCAAATAGAATCAAGCTCCTTGAGTTTAGGCATTATTTCATGCACTAATTTTGATTATTAAAGTTGTATTTAAAACTAAAACATTAAATCACTGTAGATAACAGAAGCTGACTAGTTTAAGGAATAATTTTAACGAGAATGAAAACAGACTAGTTTATGTCAACCAAAAATTTAAAGAATCATTCTTCCCAAATAAGTAATGTATAAATGTAAGAATGATGTGTTTGTAATATTTATAAGGTATAATTATCCTTCACTTTTGAAGATGGATTTGTTCTTGACAGGTTTTATGTAAAATGTAATTAAAATAACATGAAACAGTGTGATTCATCACTAGAATTGATCATTTTGTGAACTGGAAAACTTGCAAATAGCTTTGCCCCATTTGATAAATTCAGAATTCCACTTTTTATTTTTGGCGGGGAGGGTATAAATGTTTAGAGACCAAAATGAAAACTTGAAGAACTTGTTGCACACTTGCATGTGTTATATTTGTAGAATTATAATTTGTGGAATTACCAAAAGGACTTTGCCGTTGAATATTATCATTATTTATCTTGTCAATCTGTGAGAAGCAAGATTTTAAAAACATTTTGTATAATATATAACCTCATTTGTCTCCATGGATCCCGTGAACATTCATACAAATAGTTGCCTATAATTTTAAATTAGATATTAAAGCCTCACACCTTTTCTAAACATTTCTGTGAGAGACTGCCCTGTCTAAAGATACTGGAGATTATAATTACCTCTTGCAGAGTTATTAGTTTTATTATTTTATATATAGTACCCTGTTTTGTATAATAAGAATCAGTGTATAGTACCCATATTAGCATAGCATGTTACTATTAGAAAATTTGCTTAGCTTAAGTTTCCATTTGACATTTTTTAATTTAACTTCAATTTATATTAAGAAAAGGGTTCATGGGTTTCCCTGGTGGCGCAGTGGTTGAGAGTCCGCCTGCCGATGCAGGGGACATGGGTTCGTGCCCCGGTCTAGGAAGATCCCACATGCTGCGGAGCGGCTAGGCCCGTGAGCCATGGCCACTGAGCCTGCGCGTCTGGAGCCTGTGCTCCACAACAGGAGAGGCCACAACAGTGAGGCCCGCGTACGGCAAAAAAAAAAAAAAAAAAAAAAAAAGAAAAGGGCTCATAACTGTCCAAATGATCCATGAGTTTATTTGTATTTTAACAACTGATACATTTTCTATACTTAAAAAAATATTATATCTCTAGAAGGTAAAATAAAAATAATAGTATTTTCAAGAATTATAATTTCTATATTGACAATAATAGTTTCTTAATTAACAAATAAAGAAATATAGATAGCTTTGGTTTCTTCATTAACAAGAGAAAAATTGAAAATGACTTTTACTCATTACTTAAAGATAATCTTAATTTATTTGTCTTTAACTGGGAACAGGTTTGAAGGAACTTCCCATATAAACTGACTATGTTTGTTTTTAGTTACTGAAATTTGGTTAATAAATTTATATAATAAAATTCTATAGTATGAGTAATAGTGTTATGAATTATGTTAGCTTTCCTTATTATTTACATTTTTGTATTGCAAGTGACAAGAAAGGTAAAGCATTACCTATCCTTTTTCTTCTTAGTGAAAAGAATTTCTTGTTCATCCATCACCATTCCAGAAGTTTAATAATTCTAAATTTTTGAAATGTACAAACAGCTAAAACTTAGTTTCCCTCTCTCTTGTAGACTACACATTGAGTAAATTTTCACAATATGATAGTGATATTTCTAATATTTTAATTGAGAACATTTAGAGCAGTAAATGTGTTACATTATCCAGTAATTGGAGGTTCAGTTAGTCAGGATAATAATGGTCTTTGGTCAGAATTATTCTGGTAAGTAACACTGGCATTATAGATTAAACGTCAGGCCACAGAAACAGCGCCACAGAAATAGGAGCTGATGATTCAAGCTTGGCAGAATCTCCTGTGCTCAATGTTAAGAACTAGCTTAAAGGCTTGTCATAATAATGTTGGAGAAAAAAGAATTCTTCTTTCCAACATGTTCATCAATGGAGATACCAACAAGACTGCTGAAAATTACAGGTCTAGAAAATAAGGTCAAGTGATGAACCTGGAAGCCACCAATAAATCAAAGCCACAAACGACAGATTTTTCTGAAAGCTTTTAAACAGCTTCTATCTGAGGACTGTTTGTGGGTCCTTATCCTCTATCCTTCTCAATAATGCTTTTACTCTATTCAGGTTTGTTAATTTCTCACTAAAGTTATGAGATGGATTGACTTTTAAGGGTAACAAACTTTACAGTAAAATTAATGAATAATTTTAACTCATTTAATTAACTCATGCCCTTTTCATTTGATTTTGCCCTCGTAACCATAGATTGCTTTTTCTTTTTAAGTTCTGGTTGTCTCTACATAATTTCACACTGTCCCTGCAGTGACGGTACTATGCTAGAACATTCAGAATAAAGCCATTGGGGGTTCTAAGTGTTATGCTTTAGAGCAAGACATTTTAAAGTTAAGTAATACATTTTCCTATATAATATTTATGAAAGAGCTACTGCATATTCAAGTCAATATTATTCGTAGTCAAGTATATCTGTTTTCACAAATATAAAACAGTTTACACAAATGAGTAATGTGAGAACAGAAGAAAAAGGTAAATGAATGAATGAGTCTAATAGGAAACTAACAGGAATTATCTGTGAAGAGAGCATATTGCGCAAAGTTGTAGAGGTGAGGAACTTGGCCAGTTTTGAGCAGTTAAACCATCTTAGCTATTCTTCAATCATAGGATCTGAGCCACTAGATATAGATATGGATGAGTGTGTATGTTTAGCTATATATTGCTACATATATACACTATATATTGCTATATGTGTGTGTGTGTGTATATATATATGTATGCAACTCTGTAATTTGCATCAGAGTTATCTATTAGAATAACTGAGCAGTCTCACTCTCAAAAGGAAAAGAGCTGCATAGACCACTTGGTCCAGATAATATCGTTCCCTGAAGGACTCTCTTCACTTACCCGAAGTTAGGTTAGTAAGCACTCATTACATGGAAGGAATATCACCTTCGTAGTATGGATTTTAAGGATAATATGAAATTGGAATAACAGGCACACAGACAGTCTAATATACTACTGAGTGGAGTTCAGCGTACCTGAGTAGTAATATGATACCTCTATTACCAAAAGGAAAGCAGTTTTTCTGAAATCATTTATTATACTCCAGGGAAAAATCAGAATATAAGAACATACAATAAAACAGAAAATAATAAGGAAAAATTTTATTGTGATGTAACAATTTCCACCTACATCTTACTATATGTATTGATTATCCATTTCTGCAGTGTTTTCTGTTTGTGCCTCCAATATCTTTTCTATATCTGGTCTTTTACAGGCATTTTTTCCAAATATATCTGTATACGTATTATTTTTCCTTTCCACAAAAATGGAAAAAATAAACTAACACAAAAAAATGAAAAGTTAGGTAGACTACTAGGCAATGATTTTTCTTTTCATAAATATATGTAGACACTTATATTTGTATTTCAAATGTGTTTTATAAATAATGTTTCAGTTTAAATGTGTTTGCCTAATTAAAAATAATATTTGAATAGCAAAGAAAACCTATTTGGGATTTTATGAAAATTTCAGCTCATATATGAAGAAGTTAGAAAACATACAATCCCCTGTTTCTTAGAACTAGAAATGCTTTAAGAGTGCATATAAACTGAACCATCATTTAAAAGATAAAGAAATATCCCATTTAAATGCATTAAAATCATTCCAAATATCTTTTAAATAGTAGAAGAAATGTTTTATAAGAACACATAACAGAGTAGGCTAGTGTCATAATAGTGTAAACTGATTATGATTAAGTAGAAAGCAGTCTTAAATAGACAGTATAGCACACAGGTTAAAATCTTGGTTTTGAATTCTGGTACCTACACACTTTATAGCTGTCTGAGGTATTTTATCTCTTTTCAGTTTCTGTTTTAGAATAATACTTCTGCATTTTTCATGGGGTTGTTGAATATATACTAATGTAGGTAAATTAGAATCTAGCATGTATTATGCATTCAATATATATTAGTTGTGGTTATTATTATTACAAAAGCAGCTATAGAGAAATTGTGAAAGAACAGATAATATCTTTCCCTTTCTTGGACTCTATTTGGAGGGAGAGAGGGAGACTAAGGATAATTCATTTTCAGGGAAAAGTGGTTATAGCAGCTTTAATCTTAAAGAAATCAGTATTTAATTAACAAAATAGGGCTTAAATATTAGCAAGTACCCCTTTATGGCCTCCAGTGGGCAATCTAACAAACCAAACTGCATTGCACTGGAGAGGAAAAAAAAAAAAAAAAGACAGTGGATTTGCTCTGCACTCTCAGGTGGCTTCTAAGAGACTGTTCAAAGTTAAGGAGCCCAAGGATATTCAAGAAATATTACTAAGGAAAGGAAGGAGAGCCTAAGTGAAATTAGGCACTTCATTTTCCTAAATCAAGGACATAAATTGGTTTCGTTTCACATTCTATTCTGATAAATTGGTAGTGTCTTCATTGAGGGATACTTTGATAATATCTCTTGAGACTATGTTTATATTCTCCAGGAGACTGGATAAAATAGTAATGTCTGTTAGCAGCAAGAAGGAGGGGGTGATAATGGCAAGAAGTTTATCAGATACTTTCTATCCTAGATTACTTAGTCAAAGAACCTTAGAATTCAAACATTCCCAGAGATAATATAGTTCCTCTTTCAATCTAATTGCTGGAATCTCCCACATATTTGAAATTTAAGCCACATGCTCTACTAGATTTTGAGTTTCTTCAGAACAAAAACTAGAAATAACATGTTGAATTTGCAGACAAAAGAAAAAACCCCTGAGATCAATAAAAATGAATATTTCTAACAAGTATTGCTTTTCAATGGTGAAGTATGCTTCCTTTTATATAGTGAGTACCCCTTTTGAGGTATTGCTCAATAGGAGACTTGATGACATATATCTTCTGGATTAAAGGGAAGGGACTAGAGTAGATAATAGTTAGTTTTCAATATGATTGTAAAACTCAATAATCTCATGACTATCATGAGTATTTGTCCTAGCAATACTGTGTAGGTTATGGACATTTATTAAAAAGTGATTCCTTGTTCATAAATTAAAAAGAGAACATGGACTATATTGATAGGTAACTCCAAACAACAAAGTTTCCATGATGAAACACTTAAATATTGTCTTCAAATATAAAATAATTAAGAAAAATTGTAAAAGTATACTTGAGCAATATTGTGAAGATAAAGAATAATAAAAATTCAACAAGCAATTGATTAGATATGGCAAGATTTTTAAGACATAATCTAAAATAGATAATATTCTTGTATAATAGAATATGAATAATGAGCCTCCTGTATGTAATCCACCACATTTGGAAACTTGGATTTATTCCACTATTAAGATTCCTTTTATTCTGCTCAACTGTTCAGACAAAGATTCTTCACAGGAACAGCTAGCTGAGCTATTCCAATTGTAGGAGGTAAGACATAATTTCAAATAATTCACTTTTATGCTATTTTAAAAGATACCCTATATGAGATATTTTATAACTGTTGAAAACATATTATCATGGAACATATTTTTAAATAAGAATTTCAACAAGACAATAGAAATAACATAATATGTGATATAGTCTTATTTCTGTTTTATTACCTCATCATTTTCAGGAAACATAAATAATCAATTCACACTTTGGAGACTAGGCGTTGATCCTCCTTATCTGGTCATCACTCAGAATTTCCAGTATGATGTTTTTCAAGAGATTCAGGACCCTATAACTTTCCAGCTACTTATTGAACTTACTGATGAATTAGGTGGGAATAAAACTAGTAAGCTGTCAGCCACTACAACAGTCATAATTCATGTGTTTCCTTGGACCACAACGCAGCCAACTTCTTCCACAAAAACAACTACAACTACAGTAAGTGCTTAAGAGATGAAATATAATTCTAAGGTAGTCTGAACTAGTCATAAACATAGAAGTATTTGGGAACTCTCACAGGAGTTATCCTTATATTTTGCCAATGAAAGGCATCAATAAAACAGTTATTTAATACACTGGAATTTCCATCATCAAAATAAGGAGAAATTATTATAGCTGTTAGTCATTACTTTTGAAGCAAGGTAAATATATCAATGTTAATAATTTTTTAGGCCCTTTTGCTATTTTTTAGTTTGGATTCTTAGTAATTCTGTTGATTCTCATCATAGTATACCTTTCTCTATTTAACTGAATATTCATGAAGGTTTTCTTATGTACATAGCACCATATAAGGTTTTAAAAAATATTTGACAAACTTGTTTCCTTAAAAGTATACAGTCTCACTGGAAGAGAAGGTATACACTTAGAACAATTTAAATAAATACTACACAGTGTCAAACAATAGTGTAACTGTTATTTAACTTTGAGGTTGAAAATAAGGTAAATTTATTTGGGCTGAGATAGGCAGTAAATTCTCTATAAATAGAGGAGGAAAATAATAATGTAGTTCTTTAAGAACAGATTTTTTTTTTTTTTTTTTTTTTTTTTTGCGGTACACGGGCCTCTCACTGTTGTGGCCTCTCCGGTTGCAGAGCACAGGCTCGGGATGCACAGGCTCAGTGGCCATGGCTCACGGGCCCAGCCGCTCCACGGCATGTGGGATCTTCCCGGACCGGGGCATGAACCCGTGTCCCCTGCATTGGCAGGCAGACTCTCAACCACTGCACCACCAGGGAAGCTCAAGAACAGATTTTTAAAAAAATGTAAATAGAATAAGAAAAGCTTTTCAGGGAAAAGGTATAAAATTACCCTGGAAAGAATATAATATATTCTGGGGAATGTTGAGAAGGCAGTGAAGCTGAAGGCTAGATTTAGTGTCGGGAAAAATGAAGCTCATGGCAGACATGTAACACATTTGCGCATAGGACATATCTTGAATGTGAAGATGAAAAATGTGTATGATTACTGAAGACAGAAGTTATAACATTTTCCAAGCAGGAAAGACAGACTTACAATACCTCATAAACTTTGCTAATATAAAAAGAAAGAGAAAATCAATGATGTGATAGAATTGATTTGTATGGACTATGCTGTTTGATTTCAAACAAGTGGAGTTTAAACAGCCAAGTAGGCATTGATATCCACGCCCTCAGTAACATTGTGATGCTTTATAGATAGCTCTTTGTATAACTGAGCTAACACAATGAAAGATATTTGAATTAAAATAGCCATTTGTTAAAAAGTTATAGAAAGTTCCACCCATTGCTTAACTTCACAGCCAAGAAGTTTTACATTACCTATATAAAATCATCATAAGACAATTTGAATATTCTTAATCCAAAAAAAATAACCCAAATTGGATTAAAGTGGTGTAGTACTGGTAATGCTCCCAAGTGCCTAGCAGAAGGAAATTAAAATTCTCTCTCTGGGAAGGTAATAGTATCCTAGACCTCCCATTATTTCTAGCAATTTTCCAATCCAGTAAACACTACGTGATTAAATATAACCAAGCACATGAGAAAATATATCATAACCAAGAAGTAGCAAAACCACGAAAAGCGGAAACAAAAACAAAGTAACTACAGAAATTTTGAATTATAAATTGTAAAATAATTATGCCTATTAAGTTCAAGAGATATAAACCAAGTTTGAAATTTGGTTAGAGTACTGGATACTATAAAACTAACAGAGAATATTTGCAAATATATGAAATATATCTAGAAATTAAAAATACAACAACTGAAACTAAAACTTGACCAGATTGATGTACAAAATACGTAAACACTACACTCAGTGATTAATGAATATACCTTTTTTTCCAGCACACATGAAGATTCATAAAATCTGATCGTATATTAGGGGCTATAAAACAAGCCTCAACAGATTTCAGTGGGTTGAAATCATGCTGAGTATTATCTGTGATCTTAAACATCAATAATTATGCTAGAGATCAAAACAATCAGTTATCTGGAGCATTCTCTATATCTTTAGAAGTTAAGGGAATAGAGGATATTTTTGAACAATGCAACTGTGAGATGCAGTTAAAATGAAATTAAAGCCTATATATTCTCCCCTAAGTACTATTTTAATTGCACCTCGCAAAATTTAATATGTAGTATTTTTGTCACCATTCATTTAAAAATATTACCTATTTCCTCAAAACTTCTTTTCCCTGCATGTTATTTAAAACTGCATTTCATCTGAAGACAGAAAACAAACAGCAAAACAAACTCAAAGAGATTTTTAAAAATGAAATAAGATAAAAACTGAAATTAATGAAATGGAAAGAAAACATATGAAAGTAAGGCCCAAAGTTGGTTATTTGAAAATAATAATAAAACCTATATTACTCTGAGTAAGCTGATAAAGAGTTAAGGCACATTTTACCAATGTCACGAATGAAAAAGGAACATCACTAGGTCCTGCAACCCTTCAAAAATAAAGAATCCTAAGGGAGTATTAGGAACAACCTTGTCAATAGATTTGATGAAGGCAAATCAAGGTGTGAGGACTTGCTTTTCCCCAAATAAAGACTTAATACAAAATACAATAATTAAAACAGTGTAGTATAGGGGCATGAAAGACAGATAAGAGAACAAAATAAAGAGTCAAGTTAATATCCACAACATATGGATCTATTACTTATGTCAAAGCAGCAATACAGAGCATGGTAAAAGGATAATAGTTTCAATAAATTATATAGGGCAACTGGTATGCCAATTAAATGGCAAAATAAATAAAATAACTAAATTTTAGAAAAAAAATATGAGACAATCTTGGGGGTAGGGCAATATTCCACAAATAAGACAAAAAATAGCCATGAGAAAAAATTTTGGAGAATCAGATACACTAACTTAAGAACTTCATATTATGGGTGAAAGATAGGATATTTGACTATGTGATTTTTGCTTCAGAATAATTTAATGGACAAGATTAAGTGTAAGTAAGTTGAAACAAAAGTGGGCATTAGTTGATAATTACTGAGATTGTGTTACAGGTATCTGGGGGTTATGGGACTATTATTTTATACATTTGTATATATGTTAGGTATCACAAAAAGTAGTTGTAAAATTTAAAGGGAAGTAATCTGAGAAGCCTATGTTACTTTGTCAAGTGATTAGTATTTAATACTGTAAATACAAATAATTTAATACTGTAAATACAAATAAAATATTCTCACTTATATTGGAGCTTCATTAAAACTGTCTGCTTTGGAGCTTTTAATCAAGTATTTTATAGTCAAACCCTATAGTTTATTATTTTAAGCACAAATATGCTCCTGGTCACTCAGTAAATTAGTTCTTAGCCCCTCCCCCCACCCCTGGATATGTGACCATAGAACTTTCTTTCACATTCCACAAATATATGTTCAAATAATTTTATAAATCAGAAAAATATTGCATAAGACTAAGCTGTAACATCAGTAATTTTAAGGTGTTATATCAGCATTTTAAACAGTTAAAATGTATTGTTCTTCATTTTTGGCTCAACATGAACCTCACCTACCTATTCTGAGTCAGTCTTCTCTGCTAAATCTTGCACCTTTGAGAGAGATCATTTTAGTTTGTACCATGGTGAAAAAAAAATCTAACATATTAACACATGGATTTCTGCCATCCAAATTCTTGATTAATAAAGAAAATATACTCATACGAAGAAAATGAAAACACTAATTTGAAAACATATATGCAACCCTATGTTCACTGCAACATTATTTGCAATGGCCAAGATATGAAAGCAACCTAAGTGAACCATCAATAGATGAATGGATAAAGATGATGTGATATATATATACAATGGAATATTACTCAGCCATAAAAAAGAATGACATCTTACCATTTGCAGCAATATGCATGGGCCTAGAGGGTATTATGCTAAGTGAAATGTCAGAGAAAGACAAATACTGTATGAGTTCACTTGCATGTGAAACCTACAAAACAAAACAAATGAACAAACAAAACAGAAACAGAGTTATAGATATGGAGAACAAACAAGTCATAGCTAGAGGGGAGGGAGATAGGGTAAGGAAAGAAATATATGAGGTAGACTAAGGGGTACAAACTTCCAGTTGCAAAATAAATTGTCACAGGTATGAAATGTACAGTGTGGGGAATATAGTCAATAATTATATAATATCTTTGTATGGTGACAGATCATAACTAGACTTAACATGGTGATCATTTTGAAATGTATGGAAATATTGAATCATTACACTGTGTACCAGGAACTAAAACAGTGTTATAATAGGTCAATTATACTTTAAAAACAAAGAAACAGACTCAGAAAAAGATCAGATTTGTGGTTAACAGAGGTGGGGGGAGGGAGGTAGTTGGATGAAGGTAGTCAAAAGGTACAAACTTCCATTTATAAGAAAAATAAGTACTAGGGATGTAATGCACAACATGATAAATACAGTTAACACTGCTGTATGTTATATATAGAAGTTAAGAGAAAATTCTCAGTTCTCGTCACAAGAAAAATATTTTTTCTATTTGTTTAATTTTGTATCTACATGAGATGATAAATATTCACTAAACTTACCTTGATAATCACTTCATGATGTATGTAAGTCAAATCATTATGTCATACACCTTATACAGTGCTGTATGTCAATCATACCTCGATAAAACTGAGAGAAAAAAAATGCAAAATCCAGCAAAGGAGAATGCTTATAATAAAATATAATAGACAGAATAAACACATTCTCCAGCAAGATGTGACCTTTTAGATTTGTAGTTGAGTAGTATTGTAACCTTTACAATTCTCTTGGTAAACTATATTAGGCTTGCTAAAAGAGGCAAACCAATTAATGCTGACTGGAAATGATTACCAGCTTGTGACTTATGAATCTACTCCCAAAGACTGTGGCAAATAGTCTTTGCTATCATCCATAAGCCATATCAGCTTTTATGTTTATATGTGTACTTATATAATACACACATCTCTACAGGTAGATATACGTGCCTCTCTTTGCAAAAAAGTATTTCCAAACCAGAAGTAACCTCAGAAATTCTATAGTTCAATTTATTCACTGTGCAGGAATGATACCTGCACAGGTTATAACGTCCATTTTCTTGAAAGTGAGCAGACACACAAAAACACCTGCATATTTTAAGATAGGTCTTATAATATTCCTAAAAGTTTATTTAATGTATTACTGACTAGCTATTACTTATATTTGAGTGTGTTAAAAAATTACCCAGAAAAGATCACCTATGTCTCCAGATATCTATTTATCAACTTCATGGCCAAGTCTTGTGCTAGTTGTTGGAAAACAAAGTTGAATAAGCCAGAGAAAAACTTTCTAGCTATAAATAATAGAATATCCAACTTGAAATGGCTTAAATAATATAGACTCAGGGTCAGAAAAACAGTGGGCTATTAGGGAAAAAGTATGAAGATCTATGTGTACCATCCTAAGGAATATGAAGGGTGATAGGATCCAATATGTCTGATAAGTGTGAGTGATTTTAGAATACGTGTGGAGAAAACACAAAGGTGAGATTGGTGAATGGAGAAAGCAGTGACCATGAAGCCAATTAGGATCCTACTTTCATCCAGATAAGAGAGTTTAGCCCTAAAATAAGGCAGTGGTACTATGTGTGAAGATAAAGTGCTACATCTGAAATATACACAAACAATAGAATTCACCATTACTGTAGTTGAAATTTTTGTTTTACAATATATCATGGGAAATAGAATTTCTCTTAGGATTTAGCCACTATTATTAGATTGTAGTTTTTTTTTTAATCATAAGGCAGATCTTTCAATTTAGAATGTTGAATGAGATATGAAAACTTAAAAACATTTCTAAATAGAATATACTGCCAGAATTTTATCTGCTTCTGAGATAAAAACAACAAAATCTCATTACAAAAATAGAACATTCTTAAAGCCAAACTGCTAACAATGTGTGCCTGAGTTATAACAAAATTAAGGTCTAAAAATAAAAAGCTCAAAGTAATTAAAAATGAATTCAACCATACAATAAATATTGCAGGAAATATCTTCAGCATGAAATTCACTGTAAATGCAGACTATTTTTTAACAACAACAACAACAATAACAACTCTTCGAGGCTGCTGAAAAAAATATAGGGCATCTCACACATTGTAATCTAGTGAAAGCATTCAATAAAGACCTTTGCATCTTTTATGATGCCAAGTATGGTACTTGGTAAGTAAAAGAATCAATGCCACACATTATACAAAAAGTACGTGAAAGTTCCTAATTGGGGGAGAGGTGACTCATGACCTGTTGCAAGTCTGATGAAAGTTATGGTCTCTCTCTCTAGAACAATGTACACATTTATACATACATATACTTTTATATTCAACTTTAGAGGCTTGTAAAACTCGTCCATGGAACCCAGTTAAGAAATTCTGACTGAAAACAAGGGCTTATTACTGCTTCTCAATTTGTACCAAAAAAAAAAAAAAAGTTTCATGAGCAAAATATATTTCCATTATTATAAACAAAGAAAACACAAGTCACTAAAATAACTATAGAGAAAATTTTACATAAGACATTCTTTAAGTATGTTAATACTTGGCATATCCCTTTAGACATTAAAATAAGTAAAATAATATCTTGAAGCTTAGAAGGAAAAATAGGAAGAAACCTTTTTATCTTAAATGTAGAAAGAAGTCAAAGAAGCTAATAATAAATAAAGCTTAACCTTAAACGAAGTAAAATAAACAGAACTGCTATAAAATGTCCCCTGATTAATCTTTGTCTTTGAACCCATACCTGCCTGTTCAGAGGTCCCTCTTAGGGCAGGTAGAGGAGAAGAAAGAAACTAAGTCATGCTTCATGAAATGAATTAAACTTGTCCAATTTAAGTCTAGATTGGCTAAAGAGACAATGATGTAACTGGCTAGACACCATTTCCTGCAAATATAATCCCCAAAGAATTATGAATCAAAATTCCTGAAACTATCTGCATGCAGCAAACTGACTCCATAATAAAAAGCACAGAATTAATATCAATTTTCAAAATACAGAAGATAGTAAAAACCTTAAATCATACTAATTTATAACTATGCTTTTTAACTCTGATTTCAACATAAACAGAACACAGTAAAAGAGTAGAAAGGAGGAAGTCTCGATAAGTAACTATCCAGTCTTTTTAAAAATTTTTTTGTTTTTTATTTTCCAATTCATCCCCGCCACAACCACCCCACCCCCACTGTCCCCCTTTGGTGTCCATACATTTATTCTCTACATCTGGATCTCTATTTCTGCCATGCAAACTGGTTAATCTCTACCGTTTTTCTAGATTCCACATACAGGCATTATTATGTCAGACTCTGTATGACAGGTTCTAGGTCCATCCACATCTATACAAATGACCCAATTTTGTTCCTTTTTATGGCTGAATAATATTCCATTATATATATGTACCACATCCTCCTTATTCATTCATCTGTCAATGGGCATTTAGGTTGCTTCCATGACCTGACTATTGTAAATGGTGCTGCAATGAACATTGGGGTGCATGTGTCCTTTTGAATTATGGTTGTCTCTGGGTATATGCCCAGCAGCAGGATTGCTGGGTCATATGGTAATTCTATTTTTAGTTTTTTAAGAAACCTCCACACTGTTCTCCATAGTGGCTGTACCAATTTACATTCCCACCAACAGTACAAGAAGGTTCCCTTTTCTGCACACCCTCTCCAGCCTTTGTTGTTTGTAGATTTTCTGATGATCCCCATTCTAACTGGTGTGAGATGATACCTCATTGTAGTTTTGATTTGCATTTCTTCAATAATTAATGATGTTGGGCAGCTTTTCATGTACCTCTTGGCCATCTGTATGTCTTCTTTGAAGAAATGTCTATTTAGGTCTTTTGCCCATTTTTGGATTGGGCTGCTTGTTTTTTTAATATTGAGCTGCATGAGCTGCTTATATATTTTGGAGATTAATCCTTTGTCCATTGATTCGTTTGTGAATATTTTCTCCCATTCTGAGGGTTGTCTTTTGGTCTTGCTTTTAAGTTTCATTAGGTCCCATTTGTTTATTTTTGTTTTTAGTTCCATTTCTCTAGGAGGTGGGTCAAAAAGGATCTTGCTGTGATTGATGTCATAGAGTGTTCTGCTTATGTTTTCCTCTAAGAGTTTTATAGTGTCTCGTCTTACATTTAGGTCTCTAATCCATTTTGAGTTTATTTTTGTGTATGTTGTTAAGAAGTGTTCTAATTTCATACTTTTACATGTAGCTGTCCAGTTTTCCCAGCACCACTTATTGAAGAGGCTGTCTTTTCTCCATTGTATATTCCTGCCTCCTTTATCAAAGATAAGGTGACCATAGCTACGTGGGTTTATCTCTGGGATTTCTATCCTGTTCCATTGATCTGTATTTCTGTTTTTGTGCCAGTACCATATTGTCTTGATTACTGTAGCTTTGTAGTATATTCTGAAGTCCAGGAGTCTGATTCCCCCAGCTCTGTTTTTTTTTTTTTTCCCTCAAGATTGCTTTGGTGATTTGGGGTGTTTTGTGTCTCCATACAAATTTTAAGATTTTTTTGTTCTAGTTCTACAAAAAATGCCATTGGTAATTTGATAGGGATTGCATTGAATCTGTAGATTGCTTTGGGTAGTATAGTCATTTTCACAATATTGATTCTTTCCAATCCAAGAACATGGTATAGCTCTCCATCTGTTTGTGTCATCTTTGAATTCTTTCATCAGTGTCTTATAGCTTTCTGAGTACAGGTCTTTTACCTCCTTAGGTAGGTTTATTCCTAAGTATTTTATTCTTTTTGTTGCAATGGTGAATGGGACTGTTTCCTTAATTTCTCTTTCTGATCTTTTGTTGTTAGTGTATAGGAACGCAAGAGATTTCTGTGCATTAATTTTGTATCCTGCAAGTTTACTAAATTCATTGATTAGCTCTAGTAGTTTTCTGGTGACATCTTTAGGATTCTCTGTGTATAGTATCATGTCATCTGCAAACAGTGACAGTTTTACTTCTTCTTTTCCAATTTGTATTCCTTTTATTTCTTTTTCCTCTCTGCTTGCCATGGCTAGGACTGCCAAAATTACGTTGAATAATAGTGGCAAGTCTGGACATCCTTGTCTTTTTCCTGATCTTAGGGGAAATGCTTTCAGTTTTTCACCATTGAGAATGATGTTTGCTGTGAGTTTGCCGTATATGGTCTTTATTATGTTTAGGCAGGTTCCCTCTGTATCCACTTTTTGGAGAGTTTTTATCAAAAATAGGTGTTGAATTTTGTCAAAAGCTTTGTCTGCATCTACTGAGATGATCACATGGTTTTTATTATTCAATTTGTAAATATGGTGTATCACATTGATTGATTTGCATATATTGAAGAATCCTTGCATCCCTGGGATAAATCCCACTTGATCATGGTGTATGATCCTTTTAATGTGCTGTTGATTCTGTTTGCTAGTATTTTTTTGACGACTTGTGCATTTATATTCATCAGTATATTCATCAATATTCATTCATATTGGTCTGTAATTTTCTTTTTTTGTAGTATCTTTGTCTGGTTTTGGTATCCGGGTGATGGTGGCCTCATAGAACGAGTTTGGGAGTTTTCCTTCCTGTGCAATTTTTTGGAAGAGTCTGAGAAGGATGGATGTTAGCTCTCCTCTAAATGTTTGATAGAATTCACCTGTCAAGCCATCTGGTCCTGGACTTTTGTTTGTTGGAAGTTTTTTTTTTTTTTTTTTTTTTTTTGTGGTACGCGGGCCTCTCACTGTTGTGGCCTCTCCTGTTGCAGAGCACAGGCTCTGGACGTGCAGGCTCAGCGGCCATGGCTCACGGGCCCAGCCGCTCCACGGCATGTGGGATCTTCCTGGACTGGGGCACAAACCCGTGTCCCCTGCGTTGGCAGGCGGACTCTCAACCACTGTGCCACCAGGGAAGTGTTTGTTTGTTGGAAGATTTTTAAGCACAGTTTCAATTTCATTCCTTGTGATTGGTCTGTTCATATTTTCTATTTCTTCCTGGTTCAGTCTTGGAAGGTTATACCTTTCTAAGAATTTGTCCATTTCTTCCAGGTTGTCCATTTTATTGGCATAGAGTTGCTTGTAGTAATCTCTTAGGATGCTTTGTATTTCTGCAGTGTCTGTTGTAACTTCTGCTTTTTCATTTCTAATTTTATTGATTTGAGTCCTCTCCCTCTTTTTCTTGATGAGTCTGGCTAATGGTTTATCAATTTTGTTTATCTTCTCAAAGAATCAGCTTTTAGTTTTATTGATCTTTGCTATTGTTTTCTTTGTTTCTATTTCATTTATTTCTGCTCTGATCTTTATGATTTCTTTCCTTCTGCTAACTTTGGGTTTTGCTTGTTCTTCTTTCTCTAGTTCCTTTAGGTGTAACGTTAAATTGTTTATTTGAGATTTTTCTTGTTTTTTGAGTTAGGCTTGTATAGCTATAAACTTCCCTCTTACAACTGCTTTTGCTGCATCCCATAGGTTTTGGATTGTCACGTTTTCATTGTCATTTATCTCTAGGTATTTTTTAACTTCCTCTTTGATTTCTTCAGTGATTTTTTGGTTATTTAGTAACATATTGTTTAGCCTCCATGTGTTTGTGTTTTTTAAGGTTTTTTCCATGTAATTGATTTCTAATCTCATAGCGTTGTGGTCGGAAGAGATGCTTGATATGATTTCAATTTTCTTAAATTTACCGAGGCTTTTTTGTGACCCAAGATGTGATCTATCCTGGAGAATGTTCCGAGTGCACTTGAGAAGAAAGTGTAATCTGCTGTTTTTGGATGGAAGGTCCTATAAATATCAATTAAATCTATCAGGTCTATTGTGTCATTTAAAGCTGTGTTTCCTTATTAATTTTCTCTCTGGTTTATCTGTCCATTCGTGTAAGTGAGGGGTTAAAGTCCCCCACTATTATTGTGTTACTGTCATTTTCCTCTTTATAGCTGTTAGCATTTTCCTTATGTATTGAGGTTCTCCTATATTGGGTCCATATACATTTATAATTGTTATATCTTCTTCTTGGATTGATTCCTTGATCATTATGTAGTGTCGTTCCTTGTCTCTTGTAACATTCTTTAAAGTCTATTTTGTCTGATATGAATATTGCTACTCCAGCTTTCTTTTGATTTCCATCTGCATGGAATATCTTTTTCACTTGCATCTGTGTGTGTCCTTAGGTCGAAGTGGGTCTCTTGTAGACAGCATATATATGGGTCTTGATTTTGTATCCATTCAGCGAGCCTGTGTCCTTTGGTTGGTGTATTTAATCCACTCACATTTAAGGTAATTATCGATATGTATGTCCCTATTACCATTTTCTTAATTGTTTTGGGTTTGTTTTTGTAGGTCGTTTTCTTCTCTTGTGTTTCCCACTTACAGAAGTTTCTTTAGCATTTGTTGTAGAGCTGGTTTGGTGGTGCTGAATTCTCTTAGCTTTTGCTTGCCTGTAAAGCTTTTGATTTCTCTGTCGAATCTTAATGAGATCCTTGCCAGGTAGACTAATCTTGGTTGTAGGTTCTTCCCTTTCATCATTTTAAATATATCATGCCACTCCCTTCTGGCTTGTAGAGTTTCTGCTCAGAAATCAGCTGTTAATCTCATGGGAGTTCCCTTGTATGTTATGTGTTGTTTTTCCCTTGTTGGTTTTAATAATTTTTCTTTGTCTTTAATTTTTGTCAGTTTGATTACTATGTGTCTCGGTGTGTTTCTCTTTGGGTTTATCCTGCTTAGGACTCTCTGTTCTTCCTGGACTTAAGCAGCTATTTCGTTTCTCATGTTAGGGAAGTTTTCAACTATAATCTTTTCAAATATTTTCTTGGGTCCTTTCTGTCTCTCTTCTCCTTCTGGGACCCCTATAATTTGAATGTTGGTGCATTTAATGTTGTCTCACAGGTCTCTTAGGCTGTCTTCATTTCTTTTCATTCTTTTTACTTTATTCTGTTCCAAAGCAGTGAATTCCACCATTCTGTCTTCCAGGTCACTTATCTTTTCTTCTGCCTTAGTTATTCTGCTATTGGTTCCTTCTAGAGTAGTTTTCATTTCAGTTATTGTATTATTCATCTTTGTTTGTTTGTTCTTTAATTCTTCTAGGTGTTTGTTCTTTAATTCCTCTAGGTCTTTGTTAAGCATTTCTTGCATCTTCTCAATCTTTGCCTCCATTCTTTTTCTGAGGTCCTGGATCATCTTCACTATCATTCTGAATTCTTTTTCTGGAGGATTGCCTATCTCCACTTCTTTTCATTGTTTTTCTGGGGTTTTATCTTGTTCCTTTATCTGGTACATAGTCCTCTGCCTTTTCATTTTGTCTGTCTTTCTGAGAATCTGGTTTTCGTTCCACAGGTTGCAGGATTGTAGTTCTTCTTGCTTCTCCAGTCTTTCCATCAATCAATTCATCCTGGTAACCCATCCATGTTTCATGATGTGTATCAGTATAATTAAAAGATTTTTAACCCACCAAAGAAGAATTGAAAAAAGGCATTAGATGCATGGAGTGAGAAAGTTAGAATTATTCAGTTTCTTTCACTTAATCTGAATTTTAAACATTAAACCTAAGGATATTATGGCTGCTTAGAGACATATGCTTAGAGATGAGGTTACATCTTTATAACCTTACATGTTTCTACATGGTTGTACTCACTGCAAAGGCATATTACTTTCCCAAGGCTGATTTTGACTCATCAAAGACCAATCCTTTACTAGCATATACCTCATAAGATAATTGACTAGCAAATATGTCTGAAACTTTGTTTTCAGAGATAATTTGAAACAGTGATGTGCTGGAGCTGGCTCATTTAAGCTAATGACAGCCTACTGTTAAATATTTAGAAATTCTGTATTCTGGTTTTAAGCCAACTTGAAATCAGTCAGAGTGGGAATATTAACATTGAAAAAGTGGTAAATGTTATATTCCAGGATCTATCTTTTCTTCCTTTCTCTCTTTCTGTTTCTCTCTTCCTGTCTTTCTTTCTTTCTTTCCCTCCTTCTTTCATTCCCTTCTTTCTTTCCCTCTTTCTTTCTTTCTTCCTTCCTTCCTTCCTTCCTCTTTCTTTCTCTCTCTCTATCTCTCCCTCCCTCCCTTCCTTCCTTTCCTTCCTCCCCTTCCTTCCTTCCTATTTTCTTTATAAGAGTTAGTTTACCAGTATAATACTGGATCTGTTCATCTTATTCCTTAGCGATTTAGGAAGGTAGAAGAAATATAAAGTGGGTAGGAAAAGATTTTAGAAGGATTAGGAAATACATATGTATCATAAGCAAAAATTTAGCCACCAAAAAATGAAAAAGCATTTATTTTCTCACCTCTCATTTTAAAGAATAATATAGCATTATAGCTATATATTTTAATATGTCAGAGTATCCATGGAAGCCACTGGTACTTTCTGCTGACCTTAGTCTAGTCTTTACCTTTCATATATGTCAAAATTACAGCAGAAATTAGAGAAATATGGTACTTGCTGTGAGCTGTGTTTTAACAGCCACTCTGCCTTATATGTCTAGGAAGTGGAGCTCATTGTGGTATTTTTATAATCACCCAATGTCTCCCATCCCTGAACTAAATTTCTCTTGTTGTTCTTTGTCTTTTTCTAATATGAAGGAATAATGACACAGTAGTAGTGGTTGATAATTGTCACTGACTGATTAATAAGTAGTAGCATTGTATTACTTATTTTATAAATATTTATTAATTGGCTGAAAACACATTAAAAGATGTTTGAAAACATTAGTCCTAAGTGATGGGAGATATGGCTATCAAATCTCTTGAAGGGGATTAGAATATGCCACCCCAAAATAAGCCTCTTCAGCATAAGAATTATTTTAGTCTGATTATTTTTAAGAAATAGCAGACACAGGGAAAGCTCTGAAAACAGAACAGAATGCTTTTGTAAGAGACTTTCACATCTATAAGAGAAATCTCCATTTGTCTCTCTCTCTGTACCGAGAAGAGGAGGATGACCATATATCTAGAAACTTGTCAATGGAGAAGGCAAGGACCTAACTCTGCATAACAACCTTACCCTTGTTTACTGTGCCTTTCTGGAGAGCTTCCCATAACTGGCTTTCCCACCCCAAACACCTTTTGTCTTTAGCTGAAGATAATATTTAAGGTGGTGGCTTGGGCCATTTCAGAGAGTTACTCAGTCTTCCTGGGTATCTCCCATGTATACAGGAGGTATACATGTTATTAAACTTCTGTTTGTTTTTCTGTTAACCTATCTTTCATTACAGGGGTGTCTCAGCTAAGAACCTAGAAGGGTAGAGGGAAAATCAGTTTTCCTCCTCTGTACTTCTCATTTGCAGTTCCCACTAAGGAAAAAGAAAAATTTTCATGTTTTTCTTTATAATACTAATATTTCAAAAAATATTTGATAGTATTTATTAATTTTTATTGTAATTTTTTGGTAAATGGGAAAAAACAGCATTTCTCCTTAAATTATCAGTGTTTTACCACTAAAAATTACTTACTTTCTTTTGAATTCTGGTCTATATTTGACTTGAAGTATTGAGGCACAGCATGAGAAACGACTATTGTATAAACTTGAATCAGAATTTCTTAATGGCAAAATTTTAAAAATTCTTCTTCCATGAGAGTTAAGTGAAATAATTTTAAAGTCAGCAGAAATATATAAATTGTACTTTACTAGGTTACAGCCTTGCACATCTGCTGTGACTCTAATACCCACTGATGAAAGACTTCATGACAGGGAAGAATATTGTTATTGTCTTTTCTGTAATATATAACAAGTTAAGTTATTAAGGTTATGAATCAAACCAAATTAACTGCACACAGCTGTAAGAAGCTTAGTATATGACCAAATAACAGATGGGAAATTCTTTTGTTTTCACTGGTGATATACCTAATGGTGAGATAAATGTCTGATGACATACATAGTCCAGTGTCCTGTCAATCCTTAATTATGTTTTTCTTCACTCCTCATGTTTGTGACAGAGAGGAGTAACTGTTCAACTATAAGACTATCTTCATAGTTTCTGCTTAAGGAAGCCCATATGCAATAAAAAAAGTTTCAACCTATATTTAAAATGTAAATACAAAAAGAGAATACTTTGTACAATACTCTATACATGATCTAAAATGATTTCCAAAAATTTTAGGATACCCCAATTAAATCAAATTTTAATAATTTTGCTTATGAGAAAATAGTACCATTAATATATTAAGAAAACTTCCTACCTAGTCATTAAATTTATTTTTATAAATTTATAGAAATGTATGTCTATCTACATGTAATATTTTCACATGGTTAAATAAAAAACGTTATATGATTTAATCAAATTCAAAGTTTCAGCTACTTCTGTCCATATTACAAAGGAGAAAACTGAGATTTCTGGAGTTTAAATAACTTTCCCCAAAATCCAAGACCTAGTAAATGGAAGACTGGCAGAAAAATAGAGAAATGGTTGAGATTTGAGCAATCTTCTGACCAGTGTGATGAGTTAGAGAAAAGCATGAAATGCAGTGAAGAGACTGGCAGAAATCATATCATGGAAAGACTTATAAGTCACAGTAAGCATTTAGATTTATTTCCAGTTAATCAAATAACAAGTCATTATGACAAGTGCTTAAAAGGAACAGTAAACAAATGTATGGTAGTACACACAATGCCACAAATTCTGGCTTGGAAAATATGCAGAGTTCCAAGGAGAAATATCTGAAATTTATATAGGTCTTTATGGGCAGAACGAAAAGCAAAGATATTTAGAATTGGTAGAAATTGAGGAATACAGTTTGTGAGAGTACAGAGCCTGCTCCTGAAAGGAGAAGTACCAAGTATGTCTAGAATATGTGAGGAGGGTTGGCCAGAAGTAAGCTCAGAAAGGTAGATGTTAAGTAGATTGATATAGGTCTAGAGACAATGCTATGGATTTTGGACTTTGTTTTATAGACAACACAAAGCCAATTTAGATTTCTAAGAAGTGCAAATGAATAGTTTCAGGTTTAAAACTATACCAGTAGAGTAAAGGACAGAATGGGAAAGAGGAGAAGATAGGGACAGCAAGACCAGTTAAGTTGCTATCGCAAAAGTAAAGCTGGGGCTTCCCCGGTGGCGCAGTGGTTGAGAGTCCCCCTGCCAATGCAGGGGACACGGGTTCGTGCCCCAGTTAGGGAAGACCCCACGTGTCGCAGAGCGGCTGGGCCTGTGAGCCATGGCCACTGAGTCTGCGCGTCCGGAGCCTGTGCTCCGCAACGGGAGAAGCCACAGCAGTGAGAGGTCCACGTACCGCAAAAAAACCCCAAAAAACAAAAAAAGTAAAGCAGAAGTGAATGTCCTTGTCCTCATGATTATTAGTGCTGGAGACTCCAAAAAGTTAAAAAAAAATTAAAACAGAACGTGATAATGTAGTAAGCTATGGAAGCCTAGCTAAGCCCCAAACTCCTTTTTTTTTGTTTGTTTGTTTTGAATCACCAATAACAGAATATATATAACATAATCACCAATTAACAGAATATATAATTGAGAGAGCCAAGTCTTCACATAATACATATTTAAATATTTACTGTGTGTAAAAGGATTACTAAAGGGATTAGAATAGCTATATGTATTGTATAAAGGATGTGGCAATGATCAAAAGAAACAAGAGACATGAAAGATCTCATAGTAAACATGTTATATAAATACAATCAATTAATATTATATTTAATCCCTATAAAAAGATTTTGTCATTTTTACATAATCCCTGAAAAGGAGTAATAACCCAGCTTATCTTATACTTTAAATTTTTTTAAATGCCACTTTATTTTTTTATAAAAGCTTCATCTTTGATGTGTATGCATGAGAGAGGGAGGGGAAAAAAAAACAGAATAAAGAAATTGGGAAATCCACCCTTGTTAGTCACGCAAACTAAGTACAAGAAGTAAAGATGATTCTTCCATCTAGCCTCTAAGAATTTTCAAATATCTTTAATTGGATCTATCCTGCTGAATTTTCCTGGGGGAGAAAAAAACCTGTAATTACTTTTATATGATACAGGAATTGAATTTTTTCTCAACACTCTCACAATGTTCTCATTTTCTTGGGAGGTAGCACTGTCTACTAGAAAGAACATGGTCTTTAGAGACATGCAAATCTAGACAAGAACACCAGTTCTGCCACTTAGTTACTGTGGAACTTTAGGTACCATACAAAACCTTCAAGGGCCTCAATTTTCCTTTGTAAATTGGAAACAGCAAACACCTTTCTTTCAGGATTGGCATTAGGGGAAACTGAAATAATATAGCTAAAAGGCCATCAATCATGGCATAGAGTGGCTATTAAATAAATGCTAGTCCTACCCTTTTCAGGTTTAAGGTTTTCTATTTCCTTTGTATGGCAATTCTGATGCACACTAATTGGGCTATGGTAAGTGCTCAATAAATATTTTTGAGCGAGAGAGAGAAAGAAAGAAAGGAAGGAAGGAAGGAAGGAAGGAAGGAAGGAAAGAAGGAAGGATGGAAGGAAGGAAGGAGGGAGGGGAGGAAGGAGGGAGGGGAGGAACGAAGGAAGGGAGAAAGGGAGAAAGAGAAAGAGAGAAAGAGAAAGAAAGCAAGCAAGAAAGAAAGAAAGGGAAAGAGAGAGAGAGGGAGGGTGGGAAGGATGGAGAAAGAAAGAATAAGAAAGCAAGCTAGCTAACTTAATAGGTTTACGCTTCGGATCTCTTTTTTATATTAGTGGTATTCTTCCCAAATGTGTTTGGTAGGAATATATTATCTTAATGAGCTGAAAATAGAGGTAGGTAATTAAGACATAGCCAACTTATCTTTTTGGTCTGTTTATCACTTGGAAATACAGTATATTATTTATTGGGAAAACTGGCCACAGTATTTCAACTGACACTACTAAAACCAAGTAGTTTCTTGATACTTCTTTGTCCAGACATGCCCAGATTGTTGTAGTATAAAATAGAATGTTTAGTCATATAATACCTAATCTCAACAACTACCAACATTCAACGAAGTAAACAGGATTCCTCTCCCTGACATATATAAATAGTGCTATCTCTGTTACCATATCTGTTGATGGATCCTTGTTTTCTCCCTTTTTCACTTCTGTGAAATCAGCCCCCTGACTTGTGTTGCCTTACAAAATGGCACGCCTAATGCCTATGTTCATAAAATTTATCCTATCCTATGCTGCCACCTGCTGGGAATATCATGAGCTTAGTCAGGGAAATTAAATTTAAATTGATATCAAACTTTATATTACTAACTTGTTAAATGGAAACATTTCATGGGAATTTATCTGACAAAAAATATTTTTTGTGCTTTTATGATAGGGAACAAGAAAAGGCAACAACCTACTTTTTAAGTTTGTTAGGTACATAATACTTTACCCTGTAAATAACTTGCTGATTCACTCAATCTGTCATTTAGCCAAAATTCATTAATATCTACTCTGTGCCAGGAATTCTGTAGAAACCATATTGATATAGACATAGCAAGTAATGGTCCTCGTGTAACAGGAATTTATTTCCCAGTAGAAGAGTCATGATTAAAGGAAATAAATGTAGTAAATTATTCTAGATATTACAGTAGATAAATGAACAAGGTGGAGTAATTACTACCCAGAAGTCAGCCTTGTAAAAGCAATGATGGAGGATTCACCAGGAGTTCTCCAGGACAGGAAAGAGGATTCTAGCCAGTGGCAATATTATGAACAAAGACATGTGTTTTAAAGAAAGACATTTGGCTTTTTGGTGGTAGAAATAGATGTTAGTTTATTACTCCTTGCAATTTGCTGTGTTTGTGTTTTTCATTTTTCAAGTAAGTATCAGCATATTTTAATAATACAAAACAGTAAAATGTGCAAAATGCTCTATTCAGTGTATATTGTTCTTCATTTTTGTGTACTACACTGCTAGTAATACTTAATATTTATTATATTTCTCAGATTACTACTTCTGTCAATAAATATTTCATATTACTGGAGCCCTGATAACTGGATACCTGCAGTGTCAACTCTAACGGTAGTTCTCTTTGTGACGTGTCTCTATGCTATTGTATGGTGCCTCTTCAAAGAGTAAGATTTGGATCACTGCTTCTATTTGAATCTGTTCATTGCTCATAAAGTCTATCAAGAATGCCTTAAAGAGGTCATGGTGAAAGTCATGGAGGGAAGAGATTGGGAAAAATATATTGAGCACCTATTACTTTTATGCATTACATGTTATCCTTGCTGATAATCACAACAAAGATGAGAGATATATAATACCATCACTGTTTTAGATTTGGATACAACATATTAACCAAGATCTTCTGGTTCCAAAAATAATGCTCTTTTCCTTAAGCCATCAATCAAATGATTCAAGCTAAAAACCGTAACTAAGAAAGGTAATAAGTGGGTTTAAAAGTGTTCTGCTTCCATTTTCCTCTATATAACAGATTTCTGATCTGAATTCCTGTATCATATAAAGGGACGTGTAGATGTGCTACCACCAAGAGGAGCATGACCAAATTATATTGCTAAAACATAGCATCTTTTTAAAATAGAAACATCTTCCCAAGTATTCCAATGCCATCTACTATATTCATAGTTTTTTTTCCTCACTGTAGAAATGGCAGAGCAATCTGAAATATCTTTAGCATCTAAGGAGCTTATATTTTCTTATGGAAAGTTTATTAAAATGGTTTAAGGACATCATTTTCACTTTCATATACAAGAGAAATACTCTAATTTTGTTTAGATTACATTGTGTGTGTGTGCATGCATGCAGTGTTAACTGAGACGCTCAATGCTGTTTGATTAATATCAAAGCAGATAATTGATTTTGGTAACCTGATAATTTTGATTAAAAAATAGGCACTCAGTTTCTTTTCAAAATTTCGCTCTTTGTTTTTTGTTCCTTTATCTATAGTACTTCTGCCTGCTCAAGATTCTTTCCTCACTGTCACAAACATCAGCAGATCCAACCAAGGCTCACTACCAACGAGCCCAGGCAGGTACCAAGGTAAAAGCCAACTTGATGCTTTAAAGAAAGAAATTTTAGGCTTTAAGATTTGTGTCCTTTATGCTCCATTAAATTTCAAGTTTAGGCCATAAATTGTTGACTGGCATTTAAAAAGGTTTAATTTCACCTATACATTCTTTATCAAGTATTTTTTAAAGTAGCTGTATATTCATTCAATGGTATTTGTTGACTACCTAATACTATTGCAGGCATGAGGACACAGCAGAAAGGAAAATCAGATTTACAGATGAACGCTAAGATCTACTACCGGTATTCTATTGCCAATTGTATAACATTATAACAATTTTCAAGTGAACTTGTTTATTTAATGATGGGGAGGCATAAATGCCACAGGAATAAGAACAAATACACCTTTTTCAAGAATGTAAGATGAAATATATAAATTTTTGTCCTAGAACAGCATCAAGATCCATTATCTCTCTCTAGAATAAGAGATGCTATCTGAAACTATTATTAAAAATAAAACTTTTATTAATCTGCACTTAAGAACATAAACGATTATGATTTATTACACATGGGAGGCTATGAAGGGCCAATTGAAGTCATTTAAATACAACATTATTTAGTGTTTGATTACCTACTTATTTATTAAAGTAAACTATGGATCATTTATACTTATACATATAAGCGCTAAAATATGTATTTTTGTATTAAAGATAAAAACAAATATTTCCATTATATCTTTAATGTTTTTTATAGGCATGGAAACTTATAGAATAATGACCCAAAGCCAAACTTGCTGCCTGGAAATCATCAGGTAAGGGCAAAGAGAAACACCATGTCATAGGTATTACAATAGTTACCCTTTCAGTTTTTCATAACGCCCAGACAACAAAAAGTACTTGCAAATAAATTACAGTGAATGGTAAACCATAAAGAGAAATGAAAGAATTTATGGAAATGGAAATTGAAGGAGAAAAGAGCTAACATTCAATTTAAAGTAATTGACATTCTTGATATCAGTGATAAGGAAAATAATATTCTAAGGTTGATATATCTGTGGAAGTATAAATTGATTGTGCGTATTGGTAAGGCGGCATTCAAATTTCTATTGCCCTTTCTTTATTTCTTTTTTGATGTCTTTCCCCGCCAAAAGGTTAAATCAGGTTACACAGATAATCTAGGGGAGGTATGGCAAATGACACCTTATACCACTCAGGTGTTCGAACAAATATATACCATAGGACAAACTGTTTTATAGTGGTTCTTCCATTACAATATTCATTTAGCATATATTTTATTCCAAATTGGAGGTAAAACACTGAAAGTAAAGAACAAAGGTTTTCCCGAATTACAGAACTAATTTTTATGTGACACTATATTTGGCTCAATGACTTTGGATAATTAAGATATTTTCCAGTTAATACCAAAGCAATTTCCACTTAAATTAATTTAATAAATGAGATTTATTCAACAGGCCTTTATGCAACGCTTAACTGTGGAGTTCACCTGCAGATTACTTGGAAGAATTTAAAGAAGTATAAAACATGGTCTTCACTCACCAAGAACTTATTCCATCTGGGAAAAAATATAAGTAAAATATTGTAGGGAATAATGTATGGCAGTTTATTAATTCCTGCCAACATGCACAGTGCATACAATAAGCTTCATAGGTATTCAGAGAATAGTGAGGTCTTTGTGAGCTAGACCAGTCAGAGGAAACTTTGTAGAAGAATTAACCCTGGGATTCACATGGGTTAATACCGGTATCATTTCATAGATGGAGAACAGTGGGGAGGAGGTTGCACAGTCTTGACATTAAGTATGGTGTTACAAACCCCAAGTCTTTTCACAAGCTTTCTTTCGAACTGAACCAGCTTTCCCTTCTTTGCCTTGCTGATACTTTGGAACTAGACTCAGATATCCTCACTGCCACCCTCTTCATCACATCTGATGACGCATCACATCTAAAGATGCATCTGTAGAAACTTACTTATACTTCATCATAGCATTTATGACTGTATTAAAATATATGCATGCTAGTCTCCTTCCACCATGGTATTCCTTTCACCTTCTTGAACGAATTGATTTTTTTTTTTTACCTTGAAGAACACCTTGGATGTTATTTTTGCAAACACACCCTAATATTTCAGAACCCAGAGATGAAGTGACTTGCCCCCTCATTTGTTTCTTTTCCAGCATATGTCTCTTTTCTCCTTCATAAATTTCTGCTCTTTGAGGTGTATATCACCATATTTTAACAGGCATTAACTGTTGTTATTGTTATCCTCAAATTCATCAATGACTTTATTGGGTTTATTTCCAGCACTTTTCCTGGCATATTTCATGGCATATTGAACCTCCACGAAAATGATCCACCAGTGTCATGGCTGATTCGGTTCTTTTAACTTCTCTGCCCCTACTCTTTGTCCTTCCATTCCAGATACCCACTCTCATGGTTACCTTTAGGACTTTGTCATCTTCAATAACTGTAACATTTTAGAAAATCTAGCTGACAAATATCCCACTCTGATCCTTACCCAACTTAATCCAAAATATTTAGGTATTTCTCTATTTATCCAAAATCCTTCATGCTGATGGCCCTACTACTTTCTCTTTATTTATTACTACTCTCAGGTGTTACTTTGCTTCTTATCTGGCTTGGATCCATTGTCCAGTATTATTGTTCTATTTGTAAACACTTAATGTTTGCTGGCCTCCTTCAAACTCACTTAGGGAAAAAAACTTCAACCCTGATTAAATCCAATTTTTATCTGCTCTATAACTGTACCTAAGCAGCAGTATGTTCATGTTAAAAATAATACAACTCACCCTAAAGGGGAGTTGTTCTCTAACATTCAATTGAAACACCTCCTACAATGTCTCCTGTGATTTCTCTAAGTCTAATGTTAAGGAGTCAATAGAAGGCGACAGGCTAGGCTCTTTCTAGCTGCCCTGGAGACAGTGTAATAGTGGCCAGTGTCTTGGATACACCTGAGTAAAGCTTTAATATCAACAAGCAAATTGCTATGCAACTATGAGGAAGTATTCAGTATAAGTATTTACTTAATACATGAATAACAAGAGTAAACAAGACAATCATTTTAATCAGTTATCAGATTTCTTGTTGAATAAATGACCCCAGTATAGTGGGTTTGTGAATTACAAAGTAGTAATTTTATTAGGAATTATAAGGTCACTGGTAATGTCAACATCTATATATAGGAATACAAATTTAGCACCGAATAATAATTGTAAATTATTTTCTTCCAGCCATCAATAGTTTATGATGGATGTGCAATTGATCCTGGTAGGAAGCAGAATACAGTATCAATGTTCCTATGTTTAAAAAGTGTTCTAACGCATGGAAAAGATTTCACAATACTGAGGAGAAGGATTATGGAGTGATTAACTATTGTACTGTCAAGTTTTAATTATGCAAACTATGCTTAAATTAAGGGAATTATAAATGCTTATTTTTGCTTAAAAGTCCAAGTACATTATAGTAATAAATTGTTCTACTATTCAAATGTTCATTAATTTTTCTTAATTACAATGGTTCATGAATTCTTGAGATACTTTTTCTTGAAACTTGCATTCTAAAAATTCACAAACCCCATACAAAGTAGATTTAAATGCCTTCTGTTATCCCCCATTAATCTTCATTACTACCTGAATAGCTTTAATTAATCATGTTTTGCTTGCCACGGCAGTAGTCTCCTAACTGGCTTCACTGTTTCTCTCCTACATTTCCTTCAAATCTTCAAATACTGACTCCATTGCTACTATGTAATGACATAAAATATTTATGGACAACATTGTGTGAGCATGTACTAAGTGCCAGGCCAGGTGTGCAATATTATCCTATAAGGAAACCTATAAGGTTAACCTATAAGGGAACAGAAATATGGGGCCAATTTCATGTTGCCAGAATTCCAAATTCTCAGCTAATGAAAACAATCATGTTCTTCACTATCCCTAAAGATGTACAATCCCAGATATATACCATTAATTCTGGGACTATAACACCACTTGTAACTCTCTAAGTCTGTCATCCCTTATTCTTTTGCATAGGACTTGATTGCATATGTTCTGTTTATACTACCTTTCTGTTTTATGCCTTTTCTGACCCCCTTCACCCTTCTTCAACAACTAACTCCTAGTTGCAAAGCAAGATAAATCAGACATAACATTCCCTGGATAACCTTCCTTGAATGGGTATGCCTCCATTTACTCCTAAAACGCCTATCACCATATATAATACAATTGATCTCTCTCTATGTCTTTCTTACTGTAAACTTCTTGGAAGACAGCTGGAAATATTAATTCAGTGTTTATCTCCAGTGCCAATCAAATACTAGGCACTCAAATCATGTTTGCTAAACAGGAGATTTAGTGCTGGTAACCTTTCAGAAGGTAAATATCATGTAATGACTTAATGGAAATGAGTAACCAGGTGTAAACTGTTCCTTCCAGAGATTTTCTAACAGAAGTGAAGAAAGATATGGGAGAGTAGAGCAACATAAATAACTTCAAGCGATAGTTACAAAATATTTTTATTCTAGAATAGGGTAGAGTTGTGCATATCTTTAACTCTCTCATATGTGTGTGTTGTGTGTGTTTATAATGATAAGTTAAAGGGAAAATTTTACTAGAATCACAGATGAAGTAAACAACAGATAATGTTTGGTTCAGGTATTAAAGACACAGAAGGAAGGATATAGGTTAGGGAATAAAAGGTAAGTTAGAGTCACAGCATCATTTAATTTCCATATAATCTTGGGGAAACCACTTGGTCTATCTGAACCTGAGCTTCCTCACTTGTAAATAAGAAGAATATTCTTATTTTAAAAATGCTGATGTCCGTGTCCAACTCACAGAAGTTCTCCTTGACTAGGACTGAAGTGTGTTAAAAGCCAAATGCCCCTCAGGGGAATATAATGTGCAGCCAGGATTAAGAAGCACTGCTCTATGCAGAGGGGTTGACACTTAATATCTTTCTTGCTCAAGTGCTGATTATTGGCTTATGATTGGAGAAGGTGGACCCCATCAGAGGGTACAAGTGAGCAGAACTCTAAAAGGTGAAAGAAAGTAAAAGAAGTGAGCAGGATCTAATACTAAGGATGAGAGTTAGAGAACCAGTAGTAAGAATAAGTTGTTTGTTCCTTGAATGCTAACTATTTGAAGAGAGACATCAAAAAGTTTATGTGTAGGTGGAGAGAAGTATTACATTGGCTGAGTTTGGAATAAAATATAAATAAAACAAAAAATGAAGCATATCTACTACTTATATATTAGTCATTGCATACTTTGAATATGACATGCATAATTAAAATTATTATGTTAATTTTAAATTTTATATGCTATCAAACTAATCTAGATAGGCATCATGTATGCCACAGAAAATTTGTCAAAATAACAATTTCATGTCTACATTAAAAATTCATTAAGTGGGGCTTCCCTGGTGGTGCACTGGTTGAGAGTCCGCCTGCTGATGCAGGGGACGCGGGTTCGTGCCCCGATCCGGGAGGATCCCACATGCCACGGAGCGGCTGGGCCCGTGAGCCATGGCCACTGAGCCTGCGCGTCCAGAGCCTGTGCTCCGCAACGGGAGAGGCCACAGCAGTGAGAGGCCCGCGTCCCGCAAAAAAAAAAAAAAAAAAAATCATTAAGTGTATTCAGGAGCAATTTTTCCAAGTTTTCCTAATCGTAAGAATTATCTACAATACTTATCAACAAGTAGAATTGTGGGCCCCACCCTAAATAAACATCTTCAGGAGAGGAGACTTGGAAGTGTATATTTCTTTTCTTCTTCTTTTTTTTTTTTTTGCGGTACATAGGCCTCTCACTGTTGTGGCCTCTCCCGTTGCAGAGCACAGGCTCCAGAAGCGCAGGCTCAGCGGCCATGGCTCACGGACCCAGCCACTCCGCAGCATGTGGGATCTTCCCGGACCGGGGCACAAACCTGTGTCCCCTGCATCGGCAGGCAGACTCTCAATCACTGCGCCACCAGGGAAGCCCGGAAGTGTATATTTCTAACAATTATCTTGAATTATTGTAATGAATGGAATAGTTGGGAAATACCAATCAGAATTATTGCCTAATTTCTTGATGAATGTACCACATTAATTACATAATAACTAATATAACACATGATGTCCCCATAAGAGCACAAAAGCTAACTTTAAACTCAGTTTAAGAAAATAAACAACACGGTTTTCTTCGAAGTTCCTAATATATGACCATGATAAAACTAATATAGTACCTAAGAAGTTATAATGAAAAGAAACCGTCTTCTACCTAATCCCATGGCACCCCCTCCACCAATCAGTCTCCAGTGGTAACCACAATTTGATTCTAATAACAATTCTAAAACTTAATAAATTATAAGCCATGCTATATTGTGACTATATCAGTACCCTCAGTGAAAAGCCAAATAATATACAATGGTGTCATTTTATTTGTTACATTATTATTCTCCAAACCGTTTTCATTATGCAATCCTATAAGAAAATAAATCTTGAGCAACAACCTCAATAAATGTTTTTGTTTTTTATATGTTATACATGGATGTCTGTGTGTTAAGTACTGTACTATTATGTGCAACAAAAGCATAGAAAAATATAATTTTAAAAATAAGAAAAGAAACTCCCAATATACTTTCTGCAGTCATTGGATTGTCTTGTGCACCCCCTGTCATGTGTGTCCCCAGTCTTGGAGGCCACTGCTCTACAGACCTTGTGTTACATGAAGGAGGCCATTGTTATCAGCAAAGTCAAATCATTCTTTTACCTACTTTCTATCCATTTCTGTAATTAAGGCGTGCTTTAGCGTGCTTCATATTTGAAACATGACTTAACGAAATAGCTTTTGGGGTTTCCAGGGATTCTACTTGACTTTTATTTTCTTACTGACCAAAAATATAACATACTTTACTAATTGCTCAAATTAATTTTATTTCTAGCTGTGCCTGTTATATATAATCCAACCCCAACACAACTTTTTTCCGCCCAGATTTCCTTGTCAGAGCTCTCCAAATATCCCCCTGTGGAATCTGGAACAATTGTTACAATACTCTTGTTTCCATCATGATACTTTCCTTCACTGTAATTAGACCTGGAATAATGCTGTCTTAATAAAGACCAATGGTTATTTCACATATGTTTGTGTGTGTGTGTGTGTGTGTGTGTGTTTATGGTTTAGTACTGTGAATGTTTTAGTATAGTTTCTGCATATTTTTTCCTAGCCAGTATGGTAGAGTGATTGCTCTCATCCAGTGGGGCCCGATTCACCACACAGTGCTTTCTTTAGTTAGACAACAGTTCATTCATCTTTGGATTTGTTCACCATGGCCTCTCTTTCATTGTTCCATGTCTTTGTGAACAGTTGTGACTTTTATGTAGGAAAAAAATTAATGAACGTGAAAGGGTATGTTAAGTATACCACGTTTGCTATTAAAATGTATCATTTTATGACCATTTCAAGAGGAAGGGAAAAGAGTGATTCCCAATGTTAAATGCCAGGGTACATTCTACAAAGAAACTGAGCCACCCCAACCCCATAAAATGTTCATTCAATGAATGTCACAATTCTTGGACAGCATCTCCAATATTAAATGTTAAATTCACTGCTTTCTCAATCTTAGTCTCATTATTTCTTTATTTCCCTCCCTGCCCATTCTGCTGCTTAATTCATTTCTTCATTAAGGGTATATGTGAGCTAAACCTTTCAAGTCTTGCAGGTGAGTAGCTACATATGACAATATGTACACAAGAGTAGAGAATTTCCCTTCTACCATCAATTGAAAAAAATTCTAGATTACTGATTTATGTACCAGGATATTCCTAAACTCATTTAATGTTCACTTCCAACCTAGGAGGGAGGTGCTTTATTTACTAGTCCCATTCTGCATATAAAGAAATGAGGCAGAATAAGGTCAAGTAACTTGTATAACGTTATATGCATGGTAAATGGTGGAAACAGGATTAAAATCCCAGTGGTCAGTTCCAGAGCCTACAATCCCAATCTCTCCAAGATGATATTCAATGAATGAGTGAATGGGGGTTAGAATACTTTAGATGATGCACAATATTGTTTGGGTGTGCATATGTGTACACCTACTATGTGTTGGCACCATCTTAAAGATTTCACTTCTTTCGATGAGAAATTTCTTCAGAGTCTTGGGAGATGGAGTCAACAGATGTTACTGGCAGTTGAGAGAAGAATTCCTCAAAAAGATAAGCTAAGCATTCAAGAATATAGAGTGACTCTGTCAGGTTTATTAGAAGAGAGTCAGGGAAATTCATTAGTCGAGTGGAGTGATAAGCAGTTTTCAGTATATATATTAATCCAAATCCCTACCTCTTCTCCTTATTCATAAGTTATAAAGAGCTTGTGATATTGTTAATTATTGGTGAACCAGGTGTCAAGTATACACAGCTGCTGGAACAATGATTATACAAAAGTTATAGCCTCAAAATATTAGCCTTATAAAATATCTATATATCTATTACCTTTTACTGGTCAAATTTACATTTCCAATTTTTAGCAGTCACTCAACTTTTTATAAATATTTTAACAAAGTACTTTTTCCTTCTTTTCAGTGGCAGGAATGCAATATCTATTCAACAGACAGACAGGTGAAGTCAAGATGTTGAACAATTAAAAAAGAAAGTGATTCCAGTGGAAGACATTTGACTTTCACCAGCATAAAGGTCACCATATCGTCATGTCACCTGCTATACCTGAAAAGGTCTTCTGAAAATACAGCTTTAACAGTAAAACATTACCTATTTTTCAACATAACTGTCATATTTTCATAGATCTGATATTTACTGCTGCAATTTTTCTAAAGTTTATATGCTATAGATATGTGATTATTTTAGCTAAAAACTTTATAATAATAGACTAATCACCAATAGAAAATAAACTGAGGATTCCAATTGTGTTCAGATTGTGATTGTATTTCAATAATGAACATTAAATTAAGGCATTTAAAAACAGAAATCATTCATATGAAATAATTTAAAGAAAATATCATGAAATTAGACTGAATTATTTATTAGACTACTCAGAAAGTGGATTTGATTCTCTTTTTCAAAGGACAAGATCAAATATCTAAGTGGCAAGCAATTTCACACATTTCTGATGATGAACTTGTCTGATACGTTTTGAGACTAACCCATGTGCTTACTTAGTCCCAGTATCCTAACATACTTCAAAAGCTTTAGAGTTCTACCACAAAACTAGGGTTATTTTATGAGAGTAGCAATACTGAAAGAAAAAAAAAAAAGAACCAGTTTACACTTGCTTAGGTTTTTCCTAAGTCAGAGAGTTCTTAGGTCAGGTTCCCTGAAAAACAATTCTCAAGTAGAAATTCGTTTGCAGGAGGTTTACTGCAGGAGTGCTTTGGGGAACAACACCTAAGGCAGTGAGAGAAGAAGTAGAACTGTGATACACTTCAACAGAGGACTCATCAGAGGTTCCAGCCTAGAGTGAAAGGAATCTAAAATAGGTAGTAAGGAAGGGAGTTACGAAATAACAGTTGTGGCTTTCAGACTAACTGCAGCAACATAAGTCCCTTTTCTGCTTACATCCATATACTGAGCTAGCTCACCAGTGAAGCAAACTCAGTCTTTTTGCTCCTCCAACCCATTCTGCTTTAGATGTAAGTTGAGAGAGCAGTGTCAGTGCAACTGTAGTGAAAGACATGGAGGTCTGGGCCGCTAACTCAATAAATCGATCATGCAGCTAACTTGTGCCCTCTGGCTCTGTGCATGCCTGATCATACATGTTCTTAAGTTTTACCCTGAATTGTTGGTTCCACTCAGCTTTTGACTTGATTGGTCTGATAGAACTTAGCTCATGATGGGCAGCTGTAGCCCCATGGTCACTTAGTATTCCATGACCAGATAGCTGAGATTATTTCTAGCACACCAGGAGCAGTTTTTCTGAATGGTGTGGGGTTTTCTCCCACAGATGGCATGGACTTGCCATTAAATGCTATAGGTTTACATTGTCCTTCTTTTATTGGGGTTTTCCACAAATTCTACATGATGCTTTTCTCACCACAGATTCCTTTGGTATTACAGATTCCTGCTAGGTCACATAACCCAAGAGACAGGACTGTTTACCCTACAGCCAAGACCTGCTGCACAGCCCTTTCTTGCTCTGAGCCCCACTCTTATTTGTTAGCTCTTACTGTCACCTAGTAAACAGACTGGTGTGGGAACTACAAACTGAAACAATTTCCCTTTACTTTAGGGGAATGTCTCAGCTACCCCAAACCATGAGAAGTCTAAAAAAAATTACTACGGTAGCCTGCCCCTGATTCTTTGTAAGATTCATTTCCCATCTTCTGATGTGCATGTATCTTACCAAGGCCTCCAACTTTCTTCCCACTTTTTGCTCATCTGTATAATTAATATGATGGCATAGATACAAGAGGATGCTGTGATCTTATGTCCAGACAATCTTGGACCCTTTGGAGGATATTATGACAGAAAGTGAGAGAATAACCTAAACCTGAACAGGACAATAAATATATATTATTGTCTATTCCATGAATGCAAACTCATTTCTCATATGGATAAAAATAATGTATTCACCAAATAAATGTCCTTCTATCATTTAACTGAGACTATATTGATCTGCACTAGTAAAGTAGATCCAGCCCAGCAGCTAAAACTGAGGCTACTTCTTGTCTGAGTTAGAGAGTTTCCTCTAATCCACAAGAAGCCATGTAATTTTTATAAAGGAAAGGCTTGCGAATTAAGTGGGGCTTGTATGGGGACCACCACCATCCTTCATATATTTTAAGGGCAGCGCTAATCCCTGTCATGTCCTATCTCTCCTAGATTATGCTATTGTCTTTTAATTACTATCTTTGCCAGGGAAAGGGCAGTTTCAGAGACTAACATTTGGCCTTTGCAGGCCAAGGAACTAATGTTATAGTTTTTCCAGCCACCAAGTATATCCATTGTGAAAGTAGATCTGGGCACCATGGAAATGCTCACAAAGTGGGAGTGAGCTGAGTAGACCAAAAGTGAGGGGAACTTGGGCTGGGGACTTCCTTTATTTTACCTGGCAACTGTAAGCCCTAAATCTGGGGCCATGGTGATGTTTCAGACCCTAAGAATTAATTTTAACTTGAATTCTGTATTCAGCAGTTGTCAAAATGTCTGGTTCCCCTTTTTACACTGATCACGTAGAGAAGGAAATGACCTATGTTTTCTTTGGAGAAAGAGCTACTAGGGGAATTATTGCCACATATACATGCTGTAGTATTAATGGGCTTTTTTCTTCCTCATGAGGACGCAGCCGCTTCTTCAGTTAATGGGTTCTGGATCTTCAAAATACCTCAGCTCTGAGTACTGGGCATGGACTCATAACTGTTTATTGAGATGGCTGTCCTAAATCTCCAGATCATGGGTCTTTGAATTCTTTCAGTTGTACAAATTGCGAAATACCCAAATTGGCTGTCCATCTATCTTGCACATGGAGTAACGTGTCCTAGTAACCATCTCTGTAACCCTCTGTGGGCCAGGTATTTCCAGCTGCTACTCTGACCATGGTGCTCATTACAATGTTTCTTATTTCTGACTCTTAAGTGCACAGGTTTTCTCACTTTGGTATCCCATTACCCTACCCCCATTGCAATAGAAGTGCTCAATTCTGTAACAAAAACTCCTACTATCAGCCCAGCCTACAAAAAACAGGCACCATTGAGGTTCTCAGTGGGATGCCATCTCACCAACAGACACCTTATTGATTTAATAAATGCAGATCTCTCTGGGGTCTCCTGTGGATTATAGCTGGGAGGTGGATTTTCTGCCCTTATACAGTACATCTCCTCTAGAATGCCACTTGGTCCCTTCCTGAAGCAAGAAAATTCTGTAATTTTTACTTCATTTAGTGTGGCTCTTTATTTTTCTAAGCTTCCAGGAGCATGTTAACACTGTTTCCTGTGGTCCTTGCCAGGGTATTAATCACCACTGTCATATCAATAAATTATCCCTTAATAATTTTACGTTCTAGAGCTCTAGATCCATCAGCCTCTGCACTCTCAGGATTTAGTGTCATATACACTCTTGCAGCTTCTGCTAGCACATGCTAGCTAGGCGCTATAGTCTGAATGTTTGTGTCTCCTCAAAATCCACATGGCATTTTGTTATAGAATTCAGAATGTACTAAGATACTAAGTTCTGCAGCTTCTCTAGTAGATAACCATTTTCCTTCCCTGACAGAATCAGCATTTCCCCAGTTGAGTATATTTTGACTTGACCCTAATAATTGGTCTGGTAGCCAGGTGAGGTGGTGGAGACTAATCCTAAACGACCTGCAAGTTAAACCGCAAGATGTTGTCTTGTCTTCAAGTCAATGGGGAATGCTCATCTTCGACAGGGAGAAACGGGCCACTTCTATAGGCCCAGAGGTTCAAAGGAGACCTTGTTTCAAGTTCATCAAGTGTATCATCCCAGATGTCTTGAGTCCAAGTTTTCCTTTTTTTCCCAATCAAGGTCCTGACCTTGGTGGACCAGACGTGCATGGGTTGAGAATTAAATTTTCACTGGAGCTCCACTACCTTGATATATATACCATGGGAGTGAGCCTGACTTTATCTGACCTCTGGTTGCTGAAGATGACAAATGAAAGCCTCAAACGGTGCCCATCTATCCTTCAACATAGTACCAAGCTCTGAGTGTAATATTTCCTTCTTTTTGTTTTCTTTTTTCTTCTCTCACGATCGGTGAGAATTCTCTCAATTGATGCTTGCTTATGTTAATACTGATTATTAAGGAAAGCCCCTCTAGGATTTTGTGTTTTTATGGCTATTTCCTAAATACAGACAATGACTTCATTCAAAGTAAAAAATCATCAGAAAGACTTCCTGCTAATTATTACCCAAATGACAATCTTTTAATATGATTATTTCAAAAAAGAAAAGCCTTCCCTTCGTTTCAGATTTATGATTTATTTTTCAAGACTTCATCCAAATTAGCCTACTTGTCTAAAGCTTCATATTGAAAATGTTTGAGGATTTTTTCCAAGGAAGGATCAAGAAGAAACACCCTTTTTTCCCTACATAATTCATACATTAAAAATATCTATATAAAACCTCTATTTTAACTTGATATAGAAATAATCATGTGATATTAATTATTAAATAATTGCACCAGATTCTAGCATTTTTGAAAAACTGTGCAAAAGTTTGTTAATTTAAAACAACGTCACAAAATTAGTAAGGATGAAAGAGAAGACAGTTGGGAAAGGGTATTGGACATCCTGGGGAAACAAGAATCTCCTAATCTTTGATCAATTCAAGTCAGATTCACAGCTAACATATGCCATCTAGTGGCACTAAAATAAGTTTCACTTATAAATTATTGATCACACAGTCTCCATTTCTCAGTGTTCTACACTTCTCAGTTTATCTTTGTGAATCTTTATATATGTCATTCTGTAAGAAAAACAAAACAGAATTTTTCCCCTAAAGCTCTTACAAAGCATTGTTTGACGGATAAAACGTTATAAGAAAGTTGATTATCATGCCATCAAATCATATGTAATCTATTTAAGCCTGAATTTTCACCCAAGAAATTGAACTACAAGATTATCAAACCAGAAGCCTTTTCCTCCTATGACACACTAATAAGAATATGCTTTTAGGGTGATACAATAATAAATTGTGAAAATGTAAGGTTAGAAAAAAATCTAGACTAGTTCAGTTTCCACACTATTTATAGATCTTTTTTTAAAAAAAATACAAAATTTAAAAGCTTTCAAGTTTAATTTTCATGGAATTTCTTGCCATGCCTTTCTTTACAACCTGTCCAGCTGTCTTGTCTAACATATATCAACCTCTGAATTAAAGCATTGATCATCCCCACTCTTCATGCATCACATTTGACATAGGAAAATTTTGTGACAGAATAGAAGCCTTTGGAAACTTGGTCCTGTGCTCTGAAACAAGGACCTAACACCAGAGAACATGATGATTCTAGTTCTTGCCTTGTGACCAGGTGACCTAAGAAAATGACTAGCTCTGTAACAAGAAAATCACCTCTGCAGAGAAATAATAAAGGTAGAAGACAACGTTATATCTCCAAAATAAAACTGGAGGGAAAGTTATTTCTAAATAAATTTTAAGATCTCCACAGACATTTCTAAAGACTGGTACTAAAGAAATGGGGAATTACATTTTATTTGATAAAGATAGGTATGCTTATTTTGTGGTAGTCACTTTACATTGGAATTGAAAATGGAGTTCTGTTGTTTTTCCTACCCTGCATATATCACATGGAACGACAATAAGAAGAAGTGATTTGGAAGTAGCAGATATTCAAACAATGATTGCTAACTATAATCAGATGTAAATGACATTGTCCGAGAACAAAGCATTTTGGGAAAACCAGAACAGAATTTTACCCTAAACTCAAACGAGCTTGTGCAAAAGAGTTAACAACAACAATAACAAAACAACAAAAACACACCTTGATTTGTATGACATGAATTAGTATTATATTAAAGCTAATATAATTTGAAAACGTAGAACATAAGAAATGGAAGAAAATACCCTATTTTATGATTTGGATATTTAAAAATCATAGCTAAAAAATAAATGTCCTAAGATTTCAGTAAACACGAGATTATTTTTTCAAAGTTTATCTTCATTAAAAATCATGACATATTGGTTGCTTCCAAGTTTTTGCAATCATGAATGAAGCTACTGAAAACATCTGTGCGCAGGCTTTTGTGTGAATATAAGTTTTCAAGTTCTTTGGATGAAAACCAAAGAGCGTGATTGCTGATTCACATGCTAACATTCACATGCTTAGTTTTGTACAACTTCGCCGAACTGTCTTGCATTCACACCAGCAATGAATGAGAGTTCCCAGTGCTCCACATTCTTGCCAGCATTTGCTGTTGTCAGTGTTTTGGTGTTGTCAGAATGGTTGTCACACCATTCTAATAGGTGTGCAGCGGTACCTCATTGTTATTTTAATTTGCAATTCCCTAATGACAAATGATGTTGAACATGTTTTCATATGCTTAGTTGCTGTTTTACGTAGACAAATAAATTTCAAAAAAGACCCATGAATCTGATTACTTTAACTGTGTTTCTAATTGGATTAGATGGTTCATATTTTTATATGAAACGAAAAAATAAACAAAACTATTATTATGACATTAGAATATAATCTTCCTCACTTAAATTTACGTTATTTGAAAGAATAGATGATACTAAATTGTATTGTTTTCAGCACCACTCAAAAAATAACTGCTTATATCTACGATTATTTTCCTTACCAAATAAAATATGAAGGTTTCGTAAAGGCAGCTTTCATATACAGCAAAACCATTATAAATAATTCAAAGAAGGAACATAATGAATTATGTTTCAAGGTTGTTTTAAATGAAATAAAATTGTGATGATTTTTCACAATTTTAAATGAAATAAAATTGTGATGATTTTCTTATGATGGGTTCTTGTGTCAGAATAAATATTAAGAAGAGAAATATATAAGAAATTATCTTGTTTAAAGAGGGTACCAAAGCTTCCTCTTCTTAGTCTTTAAGGCATTTCAAAAAACCCTAGAGCTCAGTGTAAATAGAACTTGCCACTTCATGGTCATTGCGTTTGTCAGCTTTAAGAGAGGTATATGCTCGGGAACATTAAAAACTTCCTCCTTCAACTTATTTTATTATTTCAAAGTCCACAGATTAGTCAATCATTTGAATTAAGACACTGAAAGCCTCTGTTAGTATGCTCCTTGGAAATTTAGGGCTTTGGGGAGGTTTCTGATTGGCATCTACCCCCACCCATGTTTGGGTCTTGCTAGAGCGAGGAAGTGAGTTTACACCCTTTGCTTCATGAAAAATTATAGTCATTGGTCTATACCAGGTCTTTTTCTTATTTTATATCACTGAATTTCTCCCTATCACCCATGCCTTCTCTCATTCAACTTCCTGTAATAGTGGCCAACTGTAATGTGTTTAATATAGGTATTTAAATTGAAAAATACACAATGATATTTTGTATGTATATTTTAAGTTCCCTAAATGAAATTATGCTATGAATCTCATTCTGTTGCTTTTTTTTTTTTTTTTTTTTTTTTT